>NC_092039.1:40876404-41176404 GCF_003086295.3 Arachis hypogaea
CCTTTTTGTCTCTTATTTCTATATCAAACTCTTGCAGAAGCAACACCCATCTGATGAGTCTGGGTTTTGAATCCTGCTTTGTGAGTAGATATTTAGAGCAGCATGATCAGTGTACACATACTTTTGATCCTACTAAGTAGATCTGAATTTGTCATGCGTAAACCACTGCAAGTAGCTCTTTTTCTGTGTTGTGTAATTCTTCTGTGCATAATTTAGCACACGGCTGGCATAGTAAATGACATGCAGAAGCTTGTCATGCCTTTGTCCAACACTGCACAATGGCATGATCACTGCATCACACATTAGTTCAAATGGTAATGTCCAGTCTGGTGCAGAGATATTGGTGCTGTAACCATTTAGCTTTCAGAGTCTCAAATGCCTGCAGACACTCTTTATCAAAGATAAATGGTGTGTCTGCAGCTAGCAGGTTGCTCAGAGGTTTGGCGATTTTTGAAAAATCCTTTATAAACCTCCTATAGAACCCTGCATGTCCCAGAAAGCTTCTGATTGCCTTAACATTAGCAGGTGGTGGTAATTTTTCAATTATTCTACTTAGCTTGGTCACTTTATCCCTTGTTCGAATTTTTGTGCCCAGGACATTCCTTCAGTCACCATAAAGTGACTTTTTCCCAGTTTAAAACTAGGTTAGTCTCTTGGCATCTTTTCAGAACAAGTGCTAAATGGTTAAGGCCGGAGCTGAATGAGTCTCCAAATACTGAAAAGTCATCCATGAAGACTTCCAGAAATTTTTCCACCATATCAGAGAAAATTGAGAGCATGCACCTCTGAAAGGTTGCAGGTGCATTGCACAGCCCAAATGGCATCCTTCTGTATGCAAATACTCCAGATGGGCATGTGAATGCTGTTTTCTCTTGATCCTGGGGATCTACTGCAATTTGATTATAACCTGAATATCCATCCAGGAAGCAGTAGTATTCATGACCTGCTAGTCTTTCTAGCATCTGGTCTATGAATGGTAAAGGAAAATGATCCTTTCTGGTGGCTGTATTGAGCCTTCTGTAATCAATGCACATACACCACCCTGTAACTGTCCTTGTAGGAACCAGTTCATTTTTTTCATTATGAACCACTGTCATGCTACCCTTCTTAGGGACAACTTGGACAGGGCTCACCCAGGGGCTGTCAGAAATAGGATAAATAATCCCCGCCTCTAGTAATTTAGTGACCTCTTTTTGCACCACTTCTTTCATAGCTGGATTCAGCCGCCGTTGTGGTTGAACCACTGGCTTGGCGTCATCTTCCAACAAGATTTTGTGCATGCACCTGGCTGGGCTAATGCCCTTAAGATCACTAATGGACCACCCAAGAGCTGTCTTGTGCGTCCTTAGCACTTGAATTAGTGCTTCCTCTTCCTGTGGCTCTAAGGTAGAGCTTATAATTACAGGAAAGGTTTCACCTTCTCCCAGAAATGCATATTTCAGGGATGGTGGTAATGGTTTGAGCTCAGGTTTTGGAGGTCTCTCCTCTTCTTGAGGGATTTCAGAGGTTCTATTATCTTCTCTGATTCCTCCAAATCAGGCTGAACATCTTTAAAGATGTCCTCCAGCTCTGATTCGAGACTCTCAGCCATATTGACCTCTCTTACCAGAGAGTCAATAATATCACACTCATGCAGTCATTTGGAGTGTCTGGATGTTGCATGGCTTTAACAACATTCAACTTGAACTCCTCCTTATTGACTCTCAAGGTCACTTCCCTTTTTGGACATCAATGAGGGTTCGGCCAGTTGCTAGGAAAGGTCTTCCTAGAATGAGAGTTGCATTCTTGTGCTCCTCCATTTCCAGCACCACAAAATCAGTAGGAAAGGCAAATGGCCCAACCTTGACAATCATGTCTTCAATCACGCCTGATGGGTATTTAATGGAGCCATCAGCAAGTTGAAGACATATCCTGGTTGGTTTAATTTCTTCAGTTAAACCAAGCTTTCTGATAGTAGATGCAGGTATTAGATTGATACTTGCCCCAGATCACATAAAGCTTGCTTGGTACAAACACCTTCTAATGTGCATGGTATCATAAAGCTCCCAGGATCTTTAAGCTTCTCAGGTAAGCTTTTCAGAATGACTGCACTGCATTCTTCGGTGAGGTAAACTTTTTCAGTTTCCCTCCAATCCTTCTTATGGCTTAAGATCTCTTTCATGAACTTAGCATAAGAAGGTATTTGCTCAAGTGCTTCTGCAAACGGAATCTTTATTTCAAGAGTCCTGAGATAGTCTGCAAAGCGGGCAAATTGCTTATCCTGTTCCGCTTGGCGGAGTTTTTGAGGATAAGGCATTTTGGCTTTGTATTCCTCAACCTTAGTTACTGCAGGTTTATTACCTACAGAAGTGGGTTGGGAAGCCTTTTTAGAAGGGTTGTTATCAGCACTTGTATGTGACTGATCACCCACTGGCATTTGAATGCCAGGTGTGGAAGCTGGAGTGGCGTTAAACGCCACCTCCTTGTTTGTTACTGGCGTTTGAACGCCAGAACCATGTTCCTTTTGGGCGTTCAACGCCAGATCCATGCTTGTTTCTGGCGTTGAACGCCAGGAATGAGCATGGTCTGGGCGTTCAGCGCCAGCTTTATCCCTTTCTGGGCTCTGCCTGTCCTTAGAGGGATTTTGAGTAGCCATTTGTTCATTTCCTGTCTTCTTGCTGCTTTGAAGTGAGGTATTTAATGTTCTCCCACTTCTTAATTGAACTGCTTGGCATTCATCTGCTATTTGTTTTGACAGTTGCTTTTCTGTCTGTTTTAATTGCACTTCCATGTTCCTGTTAGCCATTCTTGTTTCCTGTAACATTTCCTTGAATTCGGCTAGCTGCTGAGTTAGAAAGTCTAATTGCTGATTAAATTCATTAGCCTGATCCACCGGACTGAGTTCTGCAGTTACTGTTTTAGCTTCTTCTTTCATGGAAGATTCACTGTTTAGATACAGATGCTGATTTCTGGCAACTGTATCAATAAGCTCTTGAGCTTCTTCAATTGTTTTTCTCATATGTATAGATCCACCAGCTGAGTGGTCTAGAGAAATCTGAGCTTTTTCTGTAAGCCCATAGTAGAAGATGTCTAATTGTACCCATTCTGAAAACATTTCAGAGGGGCATTTTCTTAGCATCTCCCTGTATCTTTCCCAGGCATCATAAAGGGATTCATTATCTCCTTGTTTGAAGCATTGGATGCTTAGCCTTAGCTGTGTCATCCGTTTGGGAGGGAAATAGTGATTCAGAAATTTTTCTGACAGCTGTTTCCATGTTTTTATGCTGTTTTTAGGCTGGTTATTTAACCACCTCTTAGCTTGATCTTTTACAGCAAATGGAAACAGTAGTAATCTGTAGACATCCTGATCCACTTCCTTATCATGTACTGTATCAGCAATTTACAGAAATTGTGCCAGAAACTCTGTAGGTTCTTCATGTGGAAGACCAGAATACTGGCAGTTTTGCTGCACCATGATAATGAGCTGAGGATTCAGCTCAAAGCTACTAACTCCAATGGAGGGTATACAGATACTACTCCCATATGAAGCAGTAGTGGGGTTAGCGTATGACCCCAGAGTCCTCTTGGACTGTCCATTCATACTTACTTCCATAATGGAATACAAGTTGAGAATTTATATGTTGAGAATTATTTATTTTATAGTAATGGAATAAATAAAAATGGAATAAATAAAAAGAAGTTAAAAATATTTTTTTTTTCATAAATATTTTTTCGAAAAAAAAAATGAAATTAAAATCTAAAAATTAAAAAGAATTTCGAAAAAGTAGTTGGAAAATATAAAATTTTTGAATTTTGAATTTTATGATGAAAGAGAAAAACACGCAAAAGACACAAGACTTAAAATTTTTAGATCTAATGCTCCTTATTTTCGAAAATTTTTGGAGGGAAAACACCAAGGAACACCAAACTTAAAAATTTTAAGATCAAGACACAAGAAAAACTCAAGAACAAAAGAAAGAACACCAAACTTAAAATTTTTAGAAAACTTTAAGAAATTTTCGAAAATTATAAGAAAGATTAACAAGAAAACACCAAACTTAAAGTTTGGCACAAGATTCAATCCAAGAAAAAATTATTTTGAAAAAGGTTCCAAAGGGTATAACCAATTATCAAGAACAACTTAAAGATCAAGGAAGAACCAAGAACACTAACACGAAATTTTCAAAGAACATATAAAACATGCAATTAACACCAAACTTAGAATAAGACACTAAACTCACGAAAAAAATTAACACTTAATTAAGAAAAATAATATTTTTGAAAAGAAATTTTTTGAAAATAAACTATCCTATCAGAATTTGATGACTCTATAACAACAAAAAGGAACTATTCCTAATCTAAGAAATAAAATAAGCCTTCAATTGTCCAAACTCAATAATCCCCGGCAACGGCGCCAAAAACTTGGTGGACGAAATTGTGATCCTTAATTAAAGTCTCCTTGGCATGTGCCAAAGAGAACTAATTTAACTAACTGATTACTTTCCTTTCACAACTCCGTTCAACTAACCAGCAAGTCTACTGGGTCGTCCAAGTAATACCTTACGTGAGTAAGGGTCGAATCCACAGAGATTATTGGTTTGAAGCAATCAATATTTATTTTATTAGTCTTAGTCAGGATGTCAATAGGATTATTTGGATTAAAAGTGAAATTACTAGATTTGATTATAAAAATAAAAGAGGGAACAATGTTACTTTGTTTTGCAGTACTGGAGAATATGTTGGAGTTTTGGAGATGCTTTGTCCTCTGACTTCAACTCTTCCTTGAAATCCTCTTCTCACACGCAGGTTCCTTCCATGGCAAGCTCTATGTAGGGTGTCACCGTTGTCAGTGGCTACTTCCCATCCTCTCAGTGAAAACGTTCCTATGCTCTGTCACAGCACGGCTAATCATCTGTCGGTTCTCAATCAGGTTGGAATAGAATCCATTGATTCTTTTGCGTCTGTCACTAACGCCCAGCCCTCAGGAGTTTGAAGCACGTCACAATCATTCAATCCCGGAATCCTACTCGGAATACCACAGACAAGGTTTAGACTTTCCGGATTCTCATGAATGCCGCCATCTATCTAGCTTATACCACGAAGATTCTGTTGGGGAATCTAAGAGATATTCATTCAGTCTGATGTAGAACGGAGGTGGTTGTCAGGCACACGTTCATGGATTGAGGAAGGTGATGAGTGTCACGGATCATCACCTTCTTCACGATTAAGCGCGAATAAACATCTTAGATAAGAACAAGCGTGTTTGAATGGAAAACAAAGGAATTGTATTAAATCATCGAGACGCTGCAGAGCTCCTCACCCCCAACAATGGAGTTTAGAGACTCATGCCGTCACAAAGTATGTAATTCAGATCTGAAAATGTCATGAGGTACAAGAAATGTCTGTAAAAGTTGTTTAAATAGTAAACTAGTAACCTAGGTTTACAGAAAATGAATAAACTAAGATAATTGGTGCAGAAATCCACTTCTGGGGCCCACTTGGTGTGTGCTGGGGCTGAGACTAAAGCTTTCCACGTGTAGAGGCCTTTCTTGGCGTCAAACTTCAGGTTATGACGTGTTTTGGGCGTTCAACTCCGGATAATGACGTTTTTCTGGCGTTTAACTCCAGACAGCAGCATGAACTTGGCGTTTAACGCCAAGTTACGTCGTCTATCCTTGCGCAAAGTATGAACTATTATATATTGCTGGAAAGCCCTGGATGTCTACTTTCCAACGCCGTTGAGAGCGCGCCAATTGGACTCCTGTAGCTCCAGAAAATCCATTTCGAGTGCAGGGAGGTCAGGATCCAACAGCATCAGCAGTCCTTTTTCAGCCTAAGTCAGATTTTTGCTCAGCTCCCTCAATTTCAGCCAGAAAATACCTGAAATCACAGAAAAACACACAAACTCATAGTAAAGTCCAGAAATATGATTTTTGCCTAAAAACTAATATTATTTTACTAAAAACTAACCGAAACATGCTAAAATCTACCTGAAATTACCCCCAAAAAGCGTATAAAATATCCGCTCATCACAACACCAAACTTAAACTGTTGCTTGTCCTCAAGCAACTAGATGAATAAAATAGGATCTACAGAAATAAAGAAGTAATAATATTCTCGAGTTTTAAATGAGGCTCAGATTCTTATTAGATGAGCGGGGCTTGTAGCTTTTTGTCTCTGAACAGTTTTGGCATCTCCCTGTATCTTTAAATTTTCAGAATGATTGGCATCCTTAGGAACTTAGAATTCAGATAGTATTATTGACTCTCCTAGTGTAGTATGTTGATTCTTGAACACAGTTATTTTTATGAGTCTTGGCTGTGGCCCTAAGCACTTTGTCTTCCAGTATTACCACCGGATACATAAATGCCACAGACACATAACTGGGTGAACCTTTTCAGATTATGACTCAGCTTTGCTAAAGTCCCCAGTCAGTGGTGTCCAGAGCTCTTAAGCACACTCTTTTGCTTTGGATCATGACTTTAACCACTCAGTCTCAAGCTTTTCACTTGGACCTTCATGACACAAGCACATGGTTAGGGACAGCTTGGTTTTAGCCGCTTAGGCCTGGATTTTTATTTCCTTGGGCCCTCCTATCCATTGATGCTCAAAGCCTTGGATCCTTTTTATTCTTGGCTAGTGCCCATGGCTTGTGAATATTGTGTTTTTTTTTTTTTTACTGCTTTTTCTTGCTTCAAGAATCAATTTCATGATCTTTCAGATCATCAACAATATTTTTCGTGTTCCTCATTCTTTCAGGAGCCAATATTCATCAAATTCAAAGTACATATTATGCACTGTTCAAGCATTCATTCAGAGAACAAAAAGTATTGCCACCACATATAATTAATTATAAATTTTATTATTAAGAACTCGAAAAATATAAATTACTTCTGTATTCTAAAAGAAAATCTACTACTTTATTCATGCCTAATGATGATGAGAAAAATAAATTATAGCTTAATTGGAAATAAAATCAAAATAGACCTCCTAATTACTACTAAATATCTTCTAAGGTCAACTTCTAAAAGGAATAATTATCACTAAGTTAAAACAGAAAAATTGGAACTCAGCAACCTGTTGTTTTGAGGAGTGGATGCTCCTCAAATTCTTTGGGGTGTGGTTCAAGGATTAATTTTTGGCGCTTCAGCTCCCTTAGATCACGCCCTTGCTCCTCCTGTTCCTTGAGCAGTTTGCAAATCATGCTACCTTGATTATTCTGTTCTTCCTTTATTTGATCCATAGCTTCTTGCAATCTGGAAATAGAAGCCTCAAGCTGTTCCCAATATTCGAATTGGGGCAGTTCTGGGAGGGCTTCTTGTGCTCTCCTTCTGGCAGAATCCTCTTGTTGCTGTTGCCTGACCATTGATGTTCCAGTAATGGGCTTTTCAATTAGGATATATTCAGTTATTCCCATCTTTACTCCAGCATCTTTGCAAAGCATAGAAACTAGGCTTGGATAAGCCAATTTAGCGTCCTTAGAATTCCTGTTTGCTATTTTATATAGCTCACAGGAGATCAGCTGATGGACTTCCACTTCTTTTCCCAACATGATGCAGTGAATCATGACAGCTCTTTTGATGGTAACTTCAGAATGGTTGCTGGTGGGCAATATGGAACGACAAATAAAATCCAGCCAGCCTCTGGCTACTGGTTTTAGATCTTCTCTTTTGAGTTGAACTGGGATGCCAGTTGTACTGGTAGTCCACTTGGCTCCAGGGATGCATATATCCTCCAGAACCTTGTCCAACCCTTTATTGACCCTCATCATTCTCCTATTGAAGGAGTCTGGATCATCTTTCAGTTGAGGAATCTTGAATATCTCCCTGATCTTGTCAGAATTGGTATGAATGATCTTTCCTCTGACTAAGGTCTTATGGTCAAAGAGAGCAGCTCCAATAATTCTTTGCCTTTCTGTCTGCCATAGATTAGCATAGAATTCCTGAACCATATTCTTCCCCACTTTCGTTTCAGGATTGGCCAGAATTTCCCAATTCCTGTTTCGAATTTGCTCTTGGATCTCCGGATATTCATCTTCTTTCAGATCAAATCTGATTTCCGGGATCACTGATCTGTGACTCATTATCTTGTAGTAATGGTCTGAATGTTCTTTAGTTAAGAACTTCCCTTGATTCCAAAGTGGCTTTGGAGCGCTTTCTTTCTTCCCTCTTGGGGTGGTTTGCTTTCCTTTAGGGGCCATGATCTTAAGTGAGTATATTTTTGTGATCACGGATAAGCACACCAAACTTAGAGTTTTGCTTGTCCTCAAGCAAAGGAGAAGAAAGAAGAGGGATAGAAGGAGAGCAAGTGTTGGATGAAGAGGATGAGGAGGAGGCCGAATATAATATAAAGGGATGGGGGGTGGGAAATTTTCAAAAAATAAGATAGAGATAAGATAAAAGATATGATTTTAAAAATTATGATCAGAAAAAGATATAATTTTAAAAAGATATAATTTTAAAAAGGAAAAGATATGAATCATAATTTAGAAGATAATTTTGAAATTTAATTTTGAAGAGGATTTTCTTAAAGGAATTATTGATGTGTTGGAAACAAATTTGAAAAGATGATGGCTTGAATTGGAAAGCCATTTGGCTTTATGGATTAAGATATATTTAATATTTTTGAAAAAGGGATTTTAGAAATTAGGATAAAAACTTTTGGAATTGAAAGTGATAATTTAAAATATGTTTATGCAAGAAATCATGAATTGAAACATAAAAATTTTGAAAAAATGCAAAGAAAAACGAAATTGTACCTCCTCCCACCATCCTGGCGTTAAACGCCCACATGGTGCATGGTTTGGGCGTTTAACGCTCACATGTTGCTTCTCCTGGGCGTTCAACGCCCATGTGATGCTTCTTTCTGGCGTTGAACGCCAGGAAGTCCTTCTTTACTGGGCGTTTTTCTAAACGCCCAGAATGCTGGCAGATTGGCGTTAAACGCCCAGAAGGTGCATCTTTCTGGCGTTTAACGCCCAGAAGATGCTCCTTTCTGGCGTTTAACACCCAGAAGGCTACCCTTACTGGCGTTAAACGCCTAGTGGGTGCTTCTTTTGGGCGTTTAACGCCCACATGTTTCTTACTGGCTTTTTCATGCCAGTGAGCTTCCAAATTTCTCTGTAACTCTTGGGACTTCAGTAAATTTGCTATTTCACCTTTGAAGATACTTAGACCTAAACCTGTAAAGAAAGAAAATTTATTTAATTAGTAATTAAACTTTGTACATGGCTGGGTTGCCTCCCAGCAAGCGCTTCTTTAATGTCATTAGCTGGACTATCACTGATCTTCAATTAAGTCTCAGTCTTGAGCATTCTTGCTCGAGATTACCTTCAAGATAGTGTTTAACTCTTTGTCCATTAACAATGAACTTTTTGTTAGAGTCACTATCCTGAAGTTCTATGTATCCATATGGTGATACGCTTGTGATTACATATGGACCTCTCCACCGGGATTTTAATTTCCCAGGGAATAATTTGAGCCTTGAATTAAATAGCAGAACTTTCTGTCCTGGCTCAAAGACTCTGGATGACAATTTCTTATCATGCCATCTTTTTGCTTTCTCTTTGTAAATTTTTGCATTTTCGAAAGCATTGAGTCTAAATTCCTCTAGCTCATTTAACTGGAGCAATCGTTTTTCTCCAGCTAACTTGGCATCAAGGTTCAGGAATCTAGTTGCCCAGTAGGCCTTGTGTTCCAGTTCCACTGGCAAGTGACATGCCTTTCCATACACCAGCTGGTATGGAGAGGTCCCTATAGGGGTCTTAAATGCTGTTCTGTATGCCCATAGAGCATCATCCAAGCTTCTCGCCCAATCCTTTCTACGGTTAATTACAGTCCGTTCCAGGATTCTTTTAAGTTCTCTATTTGAGACTTCAGCCTGCCCATTAGTTTGTGGGTGATATGGAGTAGCCACCCTGTGGTTGACTCCATAACGTACTAAAGCAGAGTAGAGCTGTTTATTACAGAAATGAGTACCCCCATCACTGATTAACACTCTAGGGATACCAAATCTGCTGAAGATATGTTTCTGGAGGAATTTTAACACTGTTTTAGTGTCATTAGTGGGTGTTGCAATAGCCTCCACCCATTTGGATGCGTAATCCACTGCCACCAGAATATAGGTGTTTGAGTATGATGGTAGGAAAGGTCCCATGAAGTCAATGCCCCATACATCAAACAACTCAATCTCCAAGATTCCTTGTTGAGGCATGGCATAACTGTGAGGCAGGTTGCCTGATCTTTGGCAACTATCACAGTTAAGCACAAATGCTCGGGAGTCTTTATAGAGAGTAGGCCAGTAGAAGCCACTTTGGAGGACTCTTGTGGCTGTTCGTTCACTTCCAAAATGTCCTCCATACTGTGATCCATGGCAATGCCAAAGGATCTGCTGTGCTTCTTCTTTAGGCACACATCTACGGATTACTCCGTCTGCACATCTCTTAAAGAGATATGGTTCATCCCAAAGATAGTACTTTGCATCTGTGATTAATTTCTTTGATTGCATCTTACTGTACTCTTTGGGTATGAATCTTACTGCCTTGTAGTTTGCAATGTCTGCAAACCATGGCACTTCCTGGATGGCTAGTAGTTGCTCATCCGGAAAGGTTTCAGAAATTTCAGTGAGAGGGAGGGACGCCCCTTCCACTGGTTCTATTCGGGACAGGTGATCTGCTACTTGATTCTCTGTCCCTTTTCTGTCTCTTATTTCTATATCAAACTCTTGCAGAAGCAACACCCATCTGATGAGTCTGGGTTTTGAATCCTGCTTTGTGAGTAGATATTTAAGAGCAGCATGATCAGTGTACACAATCACTTTTGATCCTACTAAGTAGGATCTGAATTTGTCAATGGCGTAAACCACTGCAAGTAGCTCTTTTTCTGTGGTTGTGTAATTCTTCTGTGCATAATTTAGCACACGGCTGGCATAGTAAATGACATGCAGAAGCTTGTCATGCCTTTGTCCCAACACTGCACCAATGGCATGATCACTGGCATCACACATTAGTTCAAATGGTAATGTCCAGTCTGGTGCAGAGATGATTGGTGCTGTAACCAATTTAGCTTTCAGAGTCTCAAATGCCTGCAGACACTCTTTATCAAAGATAAATGGTGTGTCTGCAGCTAGCAGGTTGCTCAGAGGTTTGGCGATTTTTGAAAAATCCTTTATAAACCTCCTATAGAACCCTGCATGTCCCAGAAAGCTTCTGATTGCCTTAACATTAGCAGGTGGTGGTAATTTTTCAATTACTTCTACCTTAGCTTGGTCCACTTCTATCCCCTTGTTCGAAATTTTGTGCCCAAGGACAATTCCTTCAGTCACCATAAAGTGACATTTTTCCCAGTTTAAAACTAGGTTAGTCTCTTGGCATCTTTTCAGAACAAGTGCTAAATGGTTAAGGCCGGAGCTGAATGAGTCTCCAAATACTGAAAAGTCATCCATGAAGACTTCCAGAAATTTTTCCACCATATCAGAGAAAATTGAGAGCATGCACCTCTGAAAGGTTGCAGGTGCATTGCACAGCCCAAATGGCATCCTTCTGTATGCAAATACTCCAGATGGGCATGTGAATGCTATTTTCTCTTGATCCTGGGGATCTACTGCAATTTGATTATAACCTGAATATCCATCCAGGAAGCAGTAGTATTCATGACCTGCTAGTCTTTCTAGCATCTGGTCTATGAATGGTAAAGGAAAATGATCCTTTCTGGTGGCTGTATTGAGCCTTCTGTAATCAATGCACATACACCACCCTGTAACTGTCCTTGTAGGAACCAGTTCATTTTTTTCATTATGAACCACTGTCATGCTACCCTTCTTAGGGACAACTTGGACAGGGCTCACCCAGGGGCTGTCAGAAATAGGATAAATAATCCCCGCCTCTAGTAATTTAGTGACCTCTTTTTGCACCACTTCTTTCATAGCTGGATTCAGCCGCCGTTGTGGTTGAACCACTGGCTTGGCGTCATCTTCCAACAAGATTTTGTGCATGCACCTGGCTGGGCTAATGCCCTTAAGATCACTAATGGACCACCCAAGAGCTGTCTTGTGCGTCCTTAGCACTTGAATTAGTGCTTCCTCTTCCTGTGGCTCTAAGGTAGAGCTTATAATTACAGGAAAGGTTTCACCTTCTCCCAGAAATGCATATTTCAGGGATGGTGGTAATGGTTTGAGCTCAGGTTTTGGAGGTCTCTCCTCTTCTTGAGGGATTTTCAGAGGTTCTATTATCTTCTCTGATTCCTCCAAATCAGGCTGAACATCTTTAAAGATGTCCTCCAGCTCTGATTCGAGACTCTCAGCCATATTGACCTCTCTTACCAGAGAGTCAATAATATCAACACTCATGCAGTCATTTGGAGTGTCTGGATGTTGCATGGCTTTAACAACATTCAACTTGAACTCCTCCTTATTGACTCTCAAGGTCACTTCCCCTTTTTGGACATCAATGAGGGTTCGGCCAGTTGCTAGGAAAGGTCTTCCTAGAATGAGAGTTGCATTCTTGTGCTCCTCCATTTCCAGCACCACAAAATCAGTAGGAAAGGCAAATGGCCCAACCTTGACAATCATGTCTTCAATCACGCCTGATGGGTATTTAATGGAGCCATCAGCAAGTTGAAGACATATCCTGGTTGGTTTAATTTCTTCAGTTAAACCAAGCTTTCTGATAGTAGATGCAGGTATTAGATTGATACTTGCCCCAAGATCACATAAAGCTTGCTTGGTACAAACACCTTCTAATGTGCATGGTATCATAAAGCTCCCAGGATCTTTAAGCTTCTCAGGTAAGCTTTTCAGAATGACTGCACTGCATTCTTCGGTGAGGTAAACTTTTTCAGTTTCCCTCCAATCCTTCTTATGGCTTAAGATCTCTTTCATGAACTTAGCATAAGAAGGTATTTGCTCAAGTGCTTCTGCAAACGGAATCTTTATTTCAAGAGTCCTGAGATAGTCTGCAAAGCGGGCAAATTGCTTATCCTGTTCCGCTTGGCGGAGTTTTTGAGGATAAGGCATTTTGGCTTTGTATTCCTCAACCTTAGTTACTGCAGGTTTATTACCTACAGAAGTGGGTTGGGAAGCCTTTTTAGAAGGGTTGTTATCAGCACTTGTATGTGACTGATCACCCACTGGCATTTGAATGCCAGGTGTGGAAGCTGGAGTGGCGTTAAACGCCACCTCCTTGTTTGTTACTGGCGTTTGAACGCCAGAACCATGTTCCTTTTGGGCGTTCAACGCCAGATCCATGCTTGTTTCTGGCGTTGAACGCCAGGAATGAGCATGGTCTGGGCGTTCAGCGCCAGCTTTATCCCTTTCTGGGCTCTGCCTGTCCTTAGAGGGATTTTGAGTAGCCATTTGTTCATTTCCTGTCTTCTTGCTGCTTTGAAGTGAGGTATTTAATGTTCTCCCACTTCTTAATTGAACTGCTTGGCATTCATCTGCTATTTGTTTTGACAGTTGCTTTTCTGTCTGTTTTAATTGCACTTCCATGTTCCTGTTAGCCATTCTTGTTTCCTGTAACATTTCCTTGAATTCGGCTAGCTGCTGAGTTAGAAAGTCTAATTGCTGATTAAATTCATTAGCCTGATCCACCGGACTGAGTTCTGCAGTTACTGTTTTAGCTTCTTCTTTCATGGAAGATTCACTGTTTAGATACAGATGCTGATTTCTGGCAACTGTATCAATAAGCTCTTGAGCTTCTTCAATTGTTTTTCTCATATGTATAGATCCACCAGCTGAGTGGTCTAGAGAAATCTGAGCTTTTTCTGTAAGCCCATAGTAGAAGATGTCTAATTGTACCCATTCTGAAAACATTTCAGAGGGGCATTTTCTTAGCATCTCCCTGTATCTTTCCCAGGCATCATAAAGGGATTCATTATCTCCTTGTTTGAAGCATTGGATGCTTAGCCTTAGCTGTGTCATCCGTTTGGGAGGGAAATAGTGATTCAGAAATTTTTCTGACAGCTGTTTCCATGTTTTTATGCTGTTTTTAGGCTGGTTATTTAACCACCTCTTAGCTTGATCTTTTACAGCAAATGGAAACAGTAGTAATCTGTAGACATCCTGATCCACTTCCTTATCATGTACTGTATCAGCAATTTACAGAAATTGTGCCAGAAACTCTGTAGGTTCTTCATGTGGAAGACCAGAATACTGGCAGTTTTGCTGCACCATGATAATGAGCTGAGGATTCAGCTCAAAGCTACTAACTCCAATGGAGGGTATACAGATACTACTCCCATATGAAGCAGTAGTGGGGTTAGCGTATGACCCCAGAGTCCTCTTGGACTGTCCATTCATACTTACTTCCATAATGGAATACAAGTTGAGAATTTATATGTTGAGAATTATTTATTTTATAGTAATGGAATAAATAAAAATGGAATAAATAAAAAGAAGTTAAAAATATTTTTTTTTTCATAAATATTTTTTCGAAAAAAAAAATGAAATTAAAATCTAAAAATTAAAAAGAATTTCGAAAAAGTAGTTGGAAAATATAAAATTTTTGAATTTTGAATTTTATGATGAAAGAGAAAAACACGCAAAAGACACAAGACTTAAAATTTTTAGATCTAATGCTCCTTATTTTCGAAAATTTTTGGAGGGAAAACACCAAGGAACACCAAACTTAAAAATTTTAAGATCAAGACACAAGAAAAACTCAAGAACAAAAGAAAGAACACCAAACTTAAAATTTTTAGAAAACTTTAAGAAAATTTTCGAAAATTATAAGAAAGATTAACAAGAAAACACCAAACTTAAAGTTTGGCACAAGATTCAATCCAAGAAAAAATTATTTTTGAAAAAGGTTCCAAAGGGTATAACCAATTATCAAGAACAACTTAAAGATCAAGGAAGAACCAAGAACACTAACACGAAATTTTCAAAGAACATATAAAACATGCAATTAACACCAAACTTAGAATAAGACACTAAACTCACGAAAAAAATTAACACTTAATTAAGAAAAATAATATTTTTGAAAAGAAATTTTTTGAAAATAAACTATCCTATCAGAATTTGATGACTCTATAACAACAAAAAGGAACTATTCCTAATCTAAGAAATAAAATAAGCCTTCAATTGTCCAAACTCAATAATCCCCGGCAACGGCGCCAAAAACTTGGTGGACGAAATTGTGATCCTTAATTAAAGTCTCCTTGGCATGTGCCAAAGAGAACTAATTTAACTAACTGATTACTTTCCTTTCACAACTCCGTTCAACTAACCAGCAAGTCTACTGGGTCGTCCAAGTAATACCTTACGTGAGTAAGGGTCGAATCCACAGAGATTATTGGTTTGAAGCAATCAATATTTATTTTATTAGTCTTAGTCAGGATGTCAATAGGATTATTTGGATTAAAAGTGAAATTACTAGATTTGATTATAAAAATAAAAGAGGGAACAATGTTACTTTGTTTTGCAGTACTGGAGAATATGTTGGAGTTTTGGAGATGCTTTGTCCTCTGACTTCAACTCTTCCTTGAAATCCTCTTCTCACACGCAGGTTCCTTCCATGGCAAGCTCTATGTAGGGTGTCACCGTTGTCAGTGGCTACTTCCCATCCTCTCAGTGAAAACGTTCCTATGCTCTGTCACAGCACGGCTAATCATCTGTCGGTTCTCAATCAGGTTGGAATAGAATCCATTGATTCTTTTGCGTCTGTCACTAACGCCCAGCCCTCAGGAGTTTGAAGCACGTCACAATCATTCAATCCCGGAATCCTACTCGGAATACCACAGACAAGGTTTAGACTTTCCGGATTCTCATGAATGCCGCCATCTATCTAGCTTATACCACGAAGATTCTGTTGGGGAATCTAAGAGATATTCATTCAGTCTGATGTAGAACGGAGGTGGTTGTCAGGCACACGTTCATGGATTGAGGAAGGTGATGAGTGTCACGGATCATCACCTTCTTCACGATTAAGCGCGAATAAACATCTTAGATAAGAACAAGCGTGTTTGAATGGAAAACAAAGGAATTGTATTAAATCATCGAGACGCTGCAGAGCTCCTCACCCCCAACAATGGAGTTTAGAGACTCATGCCGTCACAAAGTATGTAATTCAGATCTGAAAATGTCATGAGGTACAAGAAATGTCTGTAAAAGTTGTTTAAATAGTAAACTAGTAACCTAGGTTTACAGAAAATGAATAAACTAAGATAATTGGTGCAGAAATCCACTTCTGGGGCCCACTTGGTGTGTGCTGGGGCTGAGACTAAAGCTTTCCACGTGTAGAGGCCTTTCTTGGCGTCAAACTTCAGGTTATGACGTGTTTTGGGCGTTCAACTCCGGATAATGACGTTTTTCTGGCGTTTAACTCCAGACAGCAGCATGAACTTGGCGTTTAACGCCAAGTTACGTCGTCTATCCTTGCGCAAAGTATGAACTATTATATATTGCTGGAAAGCCCTGGATGTCTACTTTCCAACGCCGTTGAGAGCGCGCCAATTGGACTCCTGTAGCTCCAGAAAATCCATTTCGAGTGCAGGGAGGTCAGGATCCAACAGCATCAGCAGTCCTTTTTCAGCCTAAGTCAGATTTTTGCTCAGCTCCCTCAATTTCAGCCAGAAAATACCTGAAATCACAGAAAAACACACAAACTCATAGTAAAGTCCAGAAATATGATTTTTGCCTAAAAACTAATATTATTTTACTAAAAACTAACCGAAACATGCTAAAATCTACCTGAAATTACCCCCAAAAAGCGTATAAAATATCCGCTCATCAGTTGTACACCCTCCTCAACAACAAATTCAAACTCCTTAGAAGAGGGTTCTGTGACTTGAGGTTCCCGTGGAGGTTCTGCATCTCCTAAATATTCAACCACTTCTTCCTCTACAACTATTATGGCTTCCTCCACTTGTTCCAGTACAAAGTCATGCTCCTTATTGTCCACCGGAGTTTCTAATGTCTCCTTCATGCTACGTTCTTCATTAGATTATCCACATAAAGCCATGGGGGTTCTTTGAGTGTCCGAACGTTGCGAAGCTAATTGATTTATCGCTTGCTTCAATTGATGAAGGGTTGCATGAAATTGATCTATTGATTCCTTGAGGCGAGCCTGTGATTCTTGGGTCGATCCAAAAATTGGCAGTGGTGGTTCTTGGGAGTAAATGGGATTGGATTGGGGTGGTTCTATATATGGTTCATATGGTTCATAGGGTGGTTGGTATGGTGGATATGGGTTAGGGTCATATGGAGGTGAATGGCAGAAAGGGGCTTGTGAGTATGGTGGTCCAAAGTCATGTTGAGGAGGGGGTTTGGTGCACGAAATTGCAATCACACTTTTGCAACTCCGCACAATTAACCAGCAAGTGCACTGGGTCATCCAAGTAATACCTTGCGTGAGCAAGGGTCGATCCCACGGAGATTGTCTGCTTGAAGCAGCTATGGTTATCTTGTAAATCTTAGTCAGGATATCAGAAATTATCAGGATTGATTGTGAAAAACAAAAGAACATGAAATGATTACTTGTTTTGCAGTAATGGAGAATAGGTTGAGGTTTTGGAGATGCTCCATCTTCTGAATCTCTGCTTTCCTATTGTCTTCTTCATCAAACACGCAAGGCTCCTCCCATGGCAAGCTGTATGTAGGGTTTCACCGTTGTCAATGGTTACCTCCCATCCTCTCAGTGAAAATGTTCTTATGCTCTGTCACAGCATGGCTAATCATCTGTCGGTTCTCGATCAGGCCGGAATAGAATCCAGTGATTCTTTTGCGTCTGTCACTAACGCCCCGCCTTCAGGAGTTTGAAGCTCGTCACAATCATTCAATCATTGAATCCTACTCAGAATACCACAGACAAGGTTTAGACCTTCCAGATTCTCTTGAATGCCGCCATCAGTTCTAGCTTATACCACGAAGATTCCGATTAAAGAATCCAAGAGATAACTACTTAATCTAAGGTAGAACGGAGGTGGTTGTCAGGCACGCGTTCATAGTTGAGAATGATGATGATTGTCACGGATCATCACATTCGTCCGAGTTAAGAACAAGTATTATCTTAGAAAGGAAGCAAGCATGATTGAATAAGAAACAGTAGTAATTGCATTAATCCATCAAGACACAGCAGAGCTCCTCACCCCCAACCATGGGGTTTAGAGACTCATGCCGTGGAAAGTACACAAAGAAAGGTGTAAAGTGTCATGAGGTACTGATACAATGTCAAAAGATCCTATTAATAGTAAACAAGTAACCTAGGGTATACAGAAATGAGTAAATGACGTAAAAATCCACTTCTGGGTCCACTTGGTGTGTGCTTGGGCTGAGCAATGAAGCATTTTCGTGTAGATACCTTTTCTGGAGTTAAACGCCAGCTTTCATGCCAGTTTGGGCGTTTAACTCCAAGTTTTATGCCAGTTCCAGCGTTAAACGCTGGAATTTCTGAGGCTGATTTGCCACGCCGGTTTGGGCCATCAAATCTTGGGCAAAGTATGGACTATCATATATTGCTGGAAAGCCCAGGATGTCTACTTTCCAACGCCATTAAGATCGCGCCAATTGGGCTTCTGTAGCTCCAGAAAATCCACTTCGAGTGCAGGGAGGTCAGAATCCAACAGCATCTGCAGTCCTTTTCAGTCTCTGAATCAGATTTTTGCTCAGAACCCTCAATTTCAGCCAGAAAATACCTGAAATCACAGAAAAACACACAAACTCATAGTAAAGTCCAGAAAAGTGAATTTTAACTAAAAACTAATAAAAATATACTAAAAACTAACTAGATCATACTAAAAACATACTAAAAACAATGCCAAAAAGCGTATAAATTATCCGCTCATCACAACACCAAACTTAAATTGTTGCTTGTCCCCAAGCAACTGAAAACCAAAATAGGATAAAAAGAAGAGAATATACTATAGACTCCAAAATATCAAGGAAACATAGCTCTAATTAGATGAGCGGGACTAGTAGCTTTTTGCCTCCGAACAGTTTTGGCATCTCACTCTATCCTTTGAAGTTCAGAATGATTGGCATCTATAAGAACTCAGAACTCAGATAATGTTATTGATTCTCCTAGTTAAGTATAATGATTCTTGAACATAGCTAGTGTATGAGTCTTGGCTGTGGCCCAAAGCACTCTGTCTTCCAGTATTACCACCGGATACATACATGCCACAGACACATAATTGGGTGAACCCTTTCAGATTGTGACTCAGCTTTGCTAGAGTCCCCAATTAGAGGTGTCCAGGGTTCTTAAGCACACTCTTGTTGCCTTGGATCACAACTTTATTTCTTTCTTTTTCTTTTTTCTTTTCTCTTTTTTTTCGAAATTTTTTTTTGTATCCACTGCTTTTTCTTGCTTCAAGAATCAATTAGATGATTTTTCAGATCCTCAATAACAGTTCTCTTTTTCCTCATTCTTTCAAGAGCCAACAATTTCTAACATTCTCAAAACAACAAGTTCAAAAGACATATGCACTGTTCAAGCATTCATTCAGAAAACAAAAAGTATTGTCACCACATCAAACTAATTCAACTAGTTTCAAGGATAAATTTCGAAATCCTGTACTTCTTGTTCTTTTGTGATTAAAGCATTTTTCATTTAAGAGAGGTGATGGATTCATAGGATATTCATAGCCTTAAGACATGAATTTTAGATTTTATTAATTATGAATTAAAAACAAGACTCAAAAATAAATATAAGATGAGACTAGAAAATAAAAATAGAAAACAAAAAAAACGCAAAAATAGGCTCCTAATGATAGAGGTTTTCACAGAGTTAGGACTCAACAACCTTGATTTTGAGAAGTGGATGCTCCCTCAACTTGAGAGGAGAGCTTTTGGCGTTTCAACTCTTGGAGTTCACGCCCCTGCTTCTCTTGTTCCTTCAGCAATTTGCAGAGAATGCAGTTCTGATTCTGCTGTTCTTCCTTCAGTTGCTCCATAGTCTCTTGCAACTTGGTGATAGATGCTTCTAGGCTGGTCCAGTAGTCAATTCTTGGGAGTTCAGGGAGGAATTCCTGCGCCCTCTTCTTGATAGAGTTGTCTTGCATTTGTCCTTCCATTGACTTCTTGGTGATTGGGTGTTCAATGGGTATGAACTCATCTACTCCCATCTTCACCCCAGCCTCTTTACAGAGCAAGGAGATCAAGCTTGGGTAAGCCAATTTGGCTTCAGTGGAATTCTTATTTGCAATTGTGTAGATCTCACAAGCAATCACATGATGAGCCTCCACTTCTTTTCCAAGCATAATGCAATGAATCATCACTGCTCTCTTGATGGTGACCTCAGAACGGTTGCTAGTGGGCAATATGGAACGCCCAATAAAGTCTAGCCAACCTCTTGAAATTGGTTTGAGGTCTCCCCTCTTGAGTTGGTTTGGGACACCCTTTGAATTGGTTATCCACTTAGTTCCAGGGAGGCATATGTCCTCTAGAACTTGATCCAACCGTTTATCTGCTCTCACCATCCTCCTATTGAAGGAATCAGGATCATCTTGCAGTTGAGGTAGTTTGAAGATTTCTCTTATTTTGTCCAGATGGAAGTACATAACTTTCCCTCTGACCATGGTTCTGTAGGTATGGTAAGCAGTTCCAGTCATTCTCTGTTTATCTGTTAGCCACAGATTTGAGTAGAATTCCTGAACCATGTTCCTTCCAACCTTTATTTCAGGATTGGTTAGAACTTCCCATCCTCTGTTTCGAATTTGCTCTTGGATCCCCGGATATTCATCTTCTTTCAGATCAAATTTAACTTCCGGGATCACTGACCTCAGGCCCATTATTTTGTGATAATGGTCTTCATGTTCTTTGGTTAAGAACTTCTCTTGATTCCAAAGATTCTTTGGATTATTCTCTTTCTTTCCTCTTAAATTGGTTTGTTTTCCCTTAGGAGCCATGATCTTGATGAATCTTGGCTTAGTGATCACGGAAAAGCACACCAAACTTAGAGGTTTGCTTGTCCTCAAGCAAAAGAAGAGAAAGAAGAGAGAGATAGGAAGAGGAAATTCGAATGGTGTGGTGGGAAGAGGGAGCCAAACGTGTATTTATAAGGTGGGGAGGGGAGTTTTTTCGAAAAAAAAGAGAACTTTGAAAGGAGATTTGAGAAGATGTGGAAAGGAATTGAGTAAAGGGTGATTTTTTTGAACAAAATTTGGGAATGATTTGAGAGATTTGAAGAGGGATTTTAGATATTTGAAAATTTGAAAGTGAATGATGAGAGATTGAAATGTATTTTTGTAGAAAAATATGGGTAAGAAAAGGAAAGTTTGAAAAAATTTGATTTGAAAACAAAATTGTGGTCCCCCCACCTTACTGGCGTTAAACGCCCAGAATGGCACCCATTCTGGCGTTTAACGCCCATTTGGTGCCCCTTTTGGGCGTTTAACGCCCAACCAGGTGCCCTGGCTGGCGTTAAACGCCAGAAATCCTTTATCACTGGGCGTTTTTCTGAACGCCCAGGATGCTGTACACCTGGCGTTAAACACCCAGAATGGTGCCCATTCTGGCGTTTAACGCCCAAAATGGCACCATTCCTGGCGTTAAACGCCCAGAATGGTACCCATTCTGGCGTTTAACTCCCAAAATGCCCCTTACTGGCATTTTTTCGCCAGTAAGCTCTTTTTCTCTGCTTTTTGAGCTGAATCCTTCTGTAACTCTGTGAATTCCTTCATTTTTGATACTTGCCTCTGTAAGAACAAAACATATAACCTCCTAATGACTGGGTTGCCTCCCAGCAAGCGCTTCTTTACTGTCTTTAGCTGGACCTTCACTGAGAATCATTCAAGTCTCAGTTTTGAGCATTCCTGCTCAAAATTGCCTTCAAGATAATGCTTGATTCTCTGTCCATTAACAATGAACTTTTTGTCAGAATCAATATCCTGAAGCTCAACATATCCATATGGTGATACTCCTGTAATCACATACGGACCCCTCCACCGGGATTTAAGTTTTCCTGGAAACAGTCTGAGCCTAGAGTTGAAGAGCAGGACTTTTTGTCCTGGCTCAAAGACTCTGGTTGACAACTTCTTGTCATGCCATTTCTTTGCCTTTTCGTTATAAATTTTTGCATTTTCAAAGGCATTGAGTCTGAACTCCTCTAGCTCATTTAGCTGGAGCAGTCTTTTTTCACCAGCTAACTGTGCATCCATGTTTAGGAATCTGGTTGCCCAGTAGGCTTTATGTTCCAGTACCACGGGCAGATGACAGGCCTTCCCATACACCAGTTGGTATGGAGAGGTCCCTATAGGAGTCTTGAATGCTATTCTGTATGCCCACAGAGTATCATCCAAGCTCTTTGCCCAATCCTTTCTTCGGGCTATCACAGTCCGTTCCAGGATTCTCTTTAGCTCTCTGTTAGAGACTTCAGCTTGCCCATTTGTCTGTGGATGATACGGAGTTGCCACTTTGTGGCTAATTCCATATCTAACCATAGTAGAGTATAGCTGTCTGTTGCAGAAATGAGTGCCTCCGTCACTGATTAGTACTCTGGGAACACCAAATCTGCTGAAGATGTGTTTCTGGAGGAATTTCAACACGGTCTTGGTATCATTAGTGGGTGTAGCAATTGCTTCTACCCACTTAGATACATAGTCCACTGCCACTAGAATGTAAGTGTTTGAGTATGATGGTGGGAATGGACCCATGAAGTCAATTCCCCATACATCAAACAATTCTATCTCTAATATCCATTGTTGAGGCATGGCATATCCGTGAGGCAAGTTGCCAGCTCTTTGGCAACTGTCACAGTTACGCACAAACTCTCGGGAATCTTTATAGAGAGTAGGCCAGTAGAAGCCACATTGGAGGACTTTAGTGGCTGTTCGCTCACTTCCAAAATGTCCTCCATATTGTGATCCATGGCAATGCCATAGGATCCTTTGTGCTTCTTCTCTGGGTACACATCTGCGGATCACTCCGTCAGCACATCTCTTAAAGAGATATGGTACATCCCAGAGGTAGTACTTGGCATCTGAAATTAATTTCTTTCTTTGCACACTGCTGTACTCCTTGGGTATGAACCTCACAGCTTTATAATTTGCAATATCTGCAAAACATGGAGCTTCCTGAATGGCAAAGAGTTACTCATCTGGGAAAGTCTCAGAGATCTCAGTAGAAGGGAGGGACGCCCCAGCTACTGGTTCTATCCGGGACAGATGATCAGCTACTTGATTCTCTGTCCCTTTTCTGTCTCTTATTTCTATATCAAACTCTTGCAGAAGCAACACCCATCTGATAAGCCTGGGTTTTGAATCTTGCTTTGTGAGTAAGTATTTAAGAGCAGCATGACCAGTGTACACAACTACTTTGGATCCCACTAGATAGGATCTAAACTTGTCAATGGCATAGACCACTGCAAGTAACTCTTTTTCTGTGGTTGTGTAATTCTTCTGTGCGTCATTTAGAACACGGCTGGCATAATAAATGACGTGCAGAAGCTTGTTATGCCTTTGTCCCAACACTGCACCAATGGCATGGTCACTGGCATCACACATTAATTCAAATGACAATGTCCAATCTGGTGCTGTGACCAGCTTATCTTTCAGGGTCTCAAATGCCTGCAGACACTGTGTGTCAAACACAAATGGTGTGTCAGCAGCTAACAGGTTACTCAGAGGTTTTGCAATTTTCGAAAAATCCTTTATAAACCTTCTGTAGAATCCTGCATGCCCCAGAAAGCTTCTAATTGCCTTAACATTGGCAGGTGGTGGTAATTTTTCAATTACCTCTACCTTTGCCTTATCCACCTCTATTCCCCTGCTTCAAATTTTGTGCCCAAGGACAATTCCTTCAGTCACCATAAAGTGACATTTCTCCTAGTTTAAAACCAGGTTAGTCTCTTGGCACCTTTTCAGGACAAGTGCTACGTGATTAAGACAGGAGCTAAATGAGTCTCCATATACTGAAAAGTCATCCATGAAGACTTCCAGGAATTTCTCCACCATATCAGAGAAGATAGATAACATGCACCTCTGAAAGGTTGCAGGAGCATTACACAGACCAAAAGGCATCCTCCTGTAGGCAAACACGCCAGAAGGGCAAGTGAATGCTGTTTTCTCTTGGTCCTGAGGATCTACTGCAATTTGGTTGTAGCCTGAATAGCCATCCAAAAAGCAGTAATAATCATGACCAGCTAGTCTTTCTAGCATTTGGTCTATGAATGGTAAAGGAAAATGATCCTTTCTGGTGGCTGTATTGAGCCTTCTGTAGTCAATACACATACGCCACCCTGTGACTGTTCTTGTAGGAACCAGTTTATTTTTTTCATTATGAACCACTGTCATGCCTCCCTTTTTGGGGACAACTTGGATAGGGCTCACCCAGGGGCTATCAGAAATAGGATAAATAATCCCAGCCTCTAGTAATTTAGTGACCTCTTTCTGCACCACCTCCTTCATGGCAGGATTTAGCCTCCTCTGTGGTTGAACCATTGGTTTGGCATTATCCTCCAAAAGGATCTTGTGCATGCATCTAGCTGGGCTAATGCCCTTAAGATCACTTATGGACCACCCAAGAGCTGTCTTGTGTGTCCTTAGCACTTGAATCAGTGCTTCCTCTTCCTGTGAATTTAAAGCAGAGCTTATAATCACTGGAAAAGTTTCACCCCCTCCCAAAAATGCATATTTCAGGGATGGTGGTAGTGGTTTGAGTTCAGGTTTGGGAGGCTTATCCTCCTCCTGAGGAATTTTCGAAAATCCCTTTGTTTCCTCTGGTTCTTCTTGATCAGGTTGAGCATCTTTGAAGATGTCTTCAAGCTCTGATTCTAGGCTTTCAGTCATATTGATCTCTTCTACCAGAGAGTCAATAATGTCAGCACCCATACAGTCATTTGGTGTGTCTGGATGCTGCATAGCTTTTACAGCATTCAACTTGAACTCATCCTCATTGACTCTCAAGGTTACTTCCCCTTTTTGTACATCAATGAGAGTTCGTCCAGTTGCTAGGAAAGGTCTTCCTAGAATGAGAGTTGCACTCTTGTGCTCCTCTATTTCCAGCACCACAAAGTCAGTTGGGAAGGCAAATGGCCCAACCTTGACAATCATGTCCTCAATTATGCCTGATGGGTGTTTAATGGAGCCATCAGCAAGTTGGAGGCATATCCGGGTTGGTTTGACTTCTCCAGTCAACCCAAGCTTTCTGATAGTGGATGCAGGTATTAGATTGATGCTTGCTCCAAGATCACATAGGGCTGTCTTGGTGCAAGCACCTTCTAATGTGCATGGTATCATAAAGCTTCCTGGATCTTGAAGCTTTTCTGGTAAGCTCCTTAATATGACTGCACTGCATTCTTCAGTGAGAAACACTTTTTTAGTTTCTCTCCAATCCTTCTTATGGCTTAAGATTTCTTTCATGAACTTAGCATAAGAAGGTATTTGCTCAAGTGCCTCTGCAAACGGGATCTTTATTTCAAGAGTCCTTAGATAGTCTGCAAAGCGGGCAAATTGCTTATCCTGCTCCGCTTGGCGGAGTTTCTGAGGATAAGGCATCTTGGCTTTATATTCTTCAACTTTAGATGCTGCAGGTTTATTCCTTACAGAAGTGGTTGAAGAAGCCTTGTTAGAGGGATTACTGTCAGCACTTTCAGGTGTCTGATCATCCCTTGGCGTATGAACGCCAGGATTGGGTGGAAAATGGGCGTTTAACGCCAACTTTTTCCCCTTTTCTGGCATTTGAACGCCAGAACTGGGCAAGGAATGGGCGTTTAACGCCAGCTTTCCTTCCCTTTCTGGCGTTTGAACGCCAATAACATTCCTCTCTGGGCTCTCACTGTCCTCAGAGGGATTTTGAACAGTGGTTTGGTTGTCTTCTGTCAATTGTTCCTTGTTTGGCTTTTTGCTCTTCTGAGCAGTGTTATTCAGTGTTTTCCCACTCCTCAGTTGAACTGCTTGACATTCCTCTGTTATCTGTTTGGATATTTGCTGTTTTGCTTGCTTCAACTGCAGTTCTATGCTCTTGTTAGCGACTTTAGTTTCATGGAGCATCTCTTTAAAGTCTGCTAACTGTTCTGTCATCAGGAGCAATTGTTGATTAAGCTCAATTATTTGTTCTTGAGGACTAGGGTCAGTGACTACTGCCATGACTTCCTCTTTTGGAGAGAACTCATTGCTAGAGTACAAATATTGGTTTCTAGCAACAGTGTCTATGAGTTCTTGAGCTTCTTCAATTGTCTTCCTCATGTGTATAGATCCACCAGCTGAGTGGTCTAAGGACATCTGAGCTTTTTCTGTAAGCCCATAGTAGAAAATGTCTAACTGTACCCACTCTGAAAACATTTCAGAGGGGCATTTCCTTAGCATACCTCTATACCTCTCCCAGACATTATAAAGGGATTCATTATCCTCCTGTTTAAAGCCTTGGATGTCCAGCCTTAGCTGTGTCATCCTCTTTGGAGGGTAAAAGTGATTCAAGAATTTGTCTGATAACTGTTTCCATGTCTTTATGCTTGCTGTAGGTTGGTTATTCAACCACCTTTTAGCCTGATCTTTTACAGCAAATGGAAACAGTAATAGTCTGTAGACATCCTGATCCACCTCTTTATCATGTACTGTGTTAGTAATTTGTAAGAACTGTGCCAGAAACTCAGTCGGTTCTTCCTGTGGAAGACCGGAATACTGGCAATTTTGCTACACTATGATAATGAGTTGAGGATTTAGCTCAAAGCTGCTTGCTTTGATGGGAGGTGTACATATGCTACTCCCATATGCAGCTGTAATGGGGTTAGCATATGACCCCAGAGTCCTTTTGGACTAATCAATCCCACTTAGATCCAAAATGGATTGCAAATAGATGTATTTGTTTTTGTTTTTTTTTTTGAATTAAACGAAAAAAATAAAATAAAACAAAAGAAAATTAAAGTGAAAATTTGAAAATCAAAAAGAAAATAAGATCAAAGCAAATTGAGAACTGAATCAATTAGTTGATCAAAAAGATTTTGAGAACAGCAATTAAAAAGATATGATTGAAAAATTTTTATGAAAAAGATTTGATTTTTGAAAAGAGGAAAGAGAAAAACAACAAAAAGACACCAAACTTAAAATTTTTAGAAAATCAATCACTAATTTTCGAAAATTTTTAAGGGAAAAACACAAAGAGGACACCAAACTTAGAATTTTTATGAATCAAAAAGGGACTAAGAACATGCAAATTCGAAAATTAAAAGAAAAACAAAAGCATGCAATTGACACCAAACTTAAAATATGAACTAGACTCAACTAAAAGACTCTAAACCAACAAAAATAAAACAGTCCTAATCTAAGCAACAAGATAAGCCGTCAGTTGTCCAAACTCGAACAATCCCCGGCAACGGCGCCAAAAACTTGGTGCACGAAATTGCAATCACACTTTTGCAACTCCGCACAACTAACCAGCAAGTGCACTGGGTCGTCCAAGTAATACCCTGCGTGAGCAAGGGTCGATCCCACGGAGATTGTCGGCTTGAAGCAGCTATGGTTATCTTGTAAATCTTAGTCAGGATATCAGAAATTATCAGGATTGATTCTGAAAAACAAAAGAACATGAAATGATTACTTGTTTTGCAGTAATGGAGAATAGGTTGAGGTTTTGGAGATGCTCCATCTTCTGAATCTCTGCTTTCCTACTGTCTTCTTCATCAAACACGCAAGGCTCCTCCCATGGCAAGCTGTATGTAGGGTTTCACCGTTGTCAATGGTTACCTCCCATCCTCTCAGTGAAAATGTTCCTATGCTCTGTCACAGCATGGCTAATCATCTGTCGGTTCTCGATCAGGCCGGAATAGAATCCAGTGATTCTTTTGCGTCTGTCACTAACGCCCCGCCTTCAGGAGTTTGAAGCTCGTCACAGTCATTCAATCATTGAATCCTACTCAGAATACCACAGACAAGGTTTAGACCTTCCAGATTCTCTTGAATGCCGCCATCAGTTCTAGCTTATACCACGAAGATTCCGATTAAAGAATCCAAGAGATAACTACTTAATCTAAGGTAGAACGGAGGTGGTTGTCAGGCACGCGTTCATAGTTGAGAATGATGATGATTGTCACGGATCATCACATTCGTCCGAGTTAAGAACAAGTATTATCTTAGAAAGGAAGCAAGCATGATTGAATAAGAAACAGTAGTAATTGCATTAATCCATCAAGACACAGCAGAGCTCCTCACCCCAACCATGGGGTTTAGAGACTCATGCCGTGGAAAGTACACAAAGAAAGGTGTAAAGTGTCATGAGGTACTGATACAATGTCAAAAGATCCTATTAATAGTAAACAAGTAACCTAGGGTATACAGAAATGAGTAAATGACGTAAAAATCCACTTCTGGGTCCACTTGGTGTGTGCTTGGGCTGAGAAATGAAGCATTTTCGTGTAGATACCTTTTCTGGAGTTAAACGCCAGCTTTCATGCCAGTTTGGGCGTTTAACTCCAAGTTTTATGCCAGTTCCAGCGTTAAACGCTGGAATTTCTGAGGCTGATTTGCCACGCCGGTTTGGGCCATCAAATCTTGGGCAAAGTATGGACTATCATATATTGCTGGAAAGCCCAGGATGTCTACTTTCCAACGCCATTGAGAGCGCGCCAATTGGGCTTCTGTAGCTCCAGAAAATCCACTTCGAGTGCAGGGAGGTCAGAATCCAACAGCATCTGCAGTCCTTTTCAGTCTCTGAATCAGATTTTTGCTCAGAACCCTCAATTTCAGCCAGAAAATACCTGAAATCACAGAAAAACGCACAAACTCATAGTAAAGTCTAGAAAAGTGAATTTTAACTAAAAACTAATAAAAATATACTAAAAACTAACTAGATCATACTAAAAACATACTAAAAACAATGCCAAAAAGCGTATAAATTATCCGCTCATCAGGGTTCATAGGCATATGGTGGTAGTTGTTGATAATCAAAAGAGCGCTCACCATAACCATTGCCTTGATATGCATCACATAATGGTTGTTGATAGTCCATTGGAGGTGGTTGTTGCCATGAGGGTTGATCAAATCCTTGCGGTTCCTCCCATCTTTGATACTTCCAACCTTGATGCACGTTGTCATTATATTCTCCTCTTCCTACAACATAATTGTAACCAGACTCATAGCCAAAGGGGTGAGAGTTCATATTAGTAAGAGAAAAAAAATAGAAACTAACAAAAAGAAAGTATTTTGAAAAAGATATAATTTTTGAAAAAAAAAATATTTTTTTGAAAAATATTTATAATAACCAATAATAAGGCACACGTTTGCAAGTATAGTTACTAAACCAAGCAATCAACCTTTCTTACAAACGTTTTGGTTGTCATAAGTAACAAACCCTTCTAAAATTGATAACCGAGTATTCAAACCTCGGGTCGTCTTCTCAAGGAATTGCAGGGAGGTATGTTCTTATTATTGGTTATGGGTTTTGTAAATTGGGGTTTTGAAAGTGGGGAACAAGTAAATTAAATGACAAATAAAATAAATAATTAACTATAAAATAAACTCTTGGCAAGATATGAAAATTCGGAATTCCTATCCTAGTTACTCCTATGAAAAATGGAAGTTAATCCCACTTAGTTAACCTTTGCGTAAGCAAGGGAAAGTCAAGTGAACCAATTGGTTAGATTTCCCAAGTCCTAGCCAACTCCTAAGGAAAGACTAGAGTTAGTGGAATTCCAGTTAATTAGCCGACATAACAATCAATCATGAATAGTTGATAACTCAAGAGCTTCCAGTTAATCAATTAAATCCAATAATATAAAATCTACTTGAATGAAAATAATTTGGATAGAGCCCAAGCATCAATAACATAAACTAGATAAAACAATTATAAGTCTGAAATACCTCAAATAATATTAATTAAGAAAATCATAACATGAATGTCATTAAGCCAAATTGGCAACATATATAATTAAAAATAAGAGAAGTCAAAATAAAGGAATATTAAACCTGGAACTCAGAAGAATTGTAAGTTGAAATAATAATAAATCCTAAATCCTTCAAGAGGAATCCTAATCCTAAATCCTAAGAGAGAGGAGAGAACTTCTCTCTCTAAAAACTACATCTAAAACCTAAAATTGTGAATTATGAAAAGCATGATTATGAATGGATGCATTCCCCCACTTTATAGCCTCTAATCTATGTTCTCCAGGCCGAAAACTGGGTCAGAAATAGCCAGAAATCACTGATTGTGAAATCTGGTCCGTACAGGTCGCGGCAAAGTGACGCGGAGGTGTCATCCACGCGTCCGTGCGGAATGAGATTCACAGATCCGACGTGTCCGCGTGGAGCGCGCGTTCGCGTCGCCTGTCTATACGGCCACTATGGTGAATTATATATCAAATCGAAGCCCCGGACGTTAGCTTTCCAACGCAAGTGGAACCGCATCATTTGGACCTCTGTAGCTCAGGTTATGATCGTTTTAGTGCGAGATGATCAGGCTGACAGCTTTGCAGTTTCTTCAACTTCTTGTATTCCTTCCACTTTTGCATGCTTCCTTTCCATCCTCTAAGCCATTCCTGCCCTGTAACTACTGAAATCACTTAACACACATATCAAGGCATCTAATGGTAATAAGAGAGAATTAAAATAAAAGGAAATAAAAGCCAAAGAAGCATGTTTTCAATCATAGCACAGAATCAGGAAGGAAAATATAAAACATGCAAATCATATGAATAAGTGGGTAAAAAGTTGATAAAATCCACTCAATTCAGCACAAGATAAACCATAAAATAGTGATTTATCAGGTGTGCTTGGTTTTTGGTGCACGAAATTGTGATCATCAATGGCGCCATCAACATGGTACGCTCAATTGCAATCTCAACTCTTTATCACAACTTCGCACAACTAACCAGCAAGTGCACTGGGTCGTCCAAGTAATAAACCTTATGCGAGTAAGGGTCGATCCCACGGAGATTGTTGGTATGAAGCAAGCTATGGTCATCTTGTAAATCTCAGTCAGGTAGATTCAAATGGTTATGAATGATTTATGAATAAAGCATAAAATAAAGATAGAGATACTTATGTAATTCAGTGGTGAGAATTTCAGATAAGCATATGGAGATGCGTTGTCCCTTCCGTCTCTCTGCTTTCCTATTGTCTTCATCCAATCCTTCTTACTCCTTTCCATGGCAAGCTGTATGTAGGGTTTCACCGTTGTCAGTGGCTACCTCCCATCCTCTCAGTGAAAATGTTCAACGCGCTCTGTCACAGCACGGCTATTCAGCTGTCGGTTCTCGATCATGTCGGAATAGAATCCAGTGATTCTTTTGCGTCTGTCACTAACGCCCCACAATCGTGAGTTTGAAGCTCGTCATAGTCATTCAGTCCTTGAATCCTACTCAGAATACCACAGACAATGTTTAGACCTTCCGGATTCTCTTGAACGCCGCCATCAATTCTAGCTTATACCACAAAGATTCCAATTAAGAAATCTAAGAGATAAACATTCAAGCCTTGTTTGTTTGTAGAACAGAAGTGGTTGTCAGGCACGCGTTCATAAGTGAGAATGATGATGAGCGTCACATAATCATCACGTTCATCATGTTCTTGGGTGCGAATGAATATCTTAGAACAATAATAAGCTGAATTGAATAGAAGAACAATAGTAATTGCATTAATACTCGAGGTACAGCAGAGCTCCACACCTTAATCTATGGTGTGTAGAAACTCCACCGTTGGAAATACATAAGTGATAATAGTGATCATTGGCTTCAATAGTAAAAGGTCTTATTTATATAGAACTAGTAGCTTAGGGTTTACAGAAATGAGTAAATGACATAAAAATCCACTTTCGGGCCCACTTGTTGTGTGCTTGGGCTGAGCATTGAAGCATTTTTGTGTAGAGACTCTTATTGGAGTTAAACGCCAGCTTTTATGCCAGTTTGGGCATGTAACTCCCATTCTTGTGCTAGTTTCGGCGTTTTACGCCAGAATTCTTGAGCTGACTTGGAACGCCTGTTTGGGCCATCAAATCTCGAGCAAAGTATGAACTATTATACATTTCTGGAAAGCCCAGGATGTCTACTTTCCAACGCAGTTGAGAGCGCGCCAATTGGGCATCTGTAGCTCCAGAAAATCCACTTCGAGTGCAAGAAGGTCAGAATCCAACAGCATCTGCAACCCTTTTCAGCCTCTGGATCAGATTTTTTCTCAGGTCCCTCAATTTCAGCCAGAAAATACCTAAAATCACAGAAAAACACACAAACTCATAGTAAAGTCCAGAAAAGTGAATTTTAACTAAAAACTAATAAAAATATAATAAAAACTAACTAAAACATACTAAAAACACACTAAAAACAATGCCAAAAAGTGTATAAATTATCCGCTCATCAGTTTTGTCCTTCTAGATGGAGAACCTAGCAAGAAACTTTCCAGCTAAGTCGTCAAAGCTTGAGATGGACCTTAGGGGCAGGCTGTCGAACCACTTAATTGCCGTCTTGGTTAAGGTAGTTGGGAAGGCTTTGCACCGAACTACATCTGAGGCATCGGTGAGATACATTCTGCTTCTGAAATTACTGAGATGATGACTTGGATCTGATGTGCTATCATATGGGGTCATGTTGAGAGCCTTGAAATCCTTTGGGACTTTGGCTTTCATGATTTCTTTGGTGAATGGGTCTTGATCCTTGCAGGGATTATCTTCATTATTGGATGAGTAGTCTTGGTCTTTAGATCTGCTTCGAGCTTTAGAAGTTTGTCTTCCAATTCTTTACGTCGCCTAGTTTCCCTTCGAAGGTCCTTCTCGGCTTCTCGTTGGTGCTCAGCCTTTTTTTCGAGTTGTTTGAGATGATCTTGTTGAGCTTGAAGCGCCTTCAAGATTTGTGTGTTTGGTGAGTTCTTGTCTCCGTTTGGGTGAGATATTTCCTTTGGTGTAGCGTCCGCGTCCTTCTGCAGCGTTCTATTTTCTAGATCTCAGTTGTGGTCGTTGTCAAGGTTGTCCATCATGATGATGGGATGACTTCCAGGTTCCCCGGCAATGGCGCCAATGTTCCGAGGGTTACCTGAAACTGTAGGTCGATCTCGGATGAGATCTTCTGTACTGGCTGGAGTTGTTGTGTCCGACTTGTTGGACTTGATGGTGGTGCTGATCCTTTGTCACCGGTTGGTTGTGGTACCTGCAACGGACTCTGCTACTTAAGTTAGCAAGGGTATTAAGCAAGTTTTTTGTACGATCAGAGTGTGAGTTATACCTAGGTGCTCCAGTGTATTTATAATGGTGTGGAATGATCTTCCCTTGAGATAAGATAGTTATCTTATCTTATCTTTGAGTGAAGTCATCTTATCTTTGAGGGAACCGCCCTTGTCTTTGTAGGCTTTGGGCTGCCTTTGGATTTGGGTCGTGTTCCTCTGTTTGGGCCCTTTTTGGACTTTCCTGGTGATTTAGCCAAACTTGTTGAGGAGGGGTCAGATATTCCTGACCTAAAGAGGTCGGTCGATTTGTCTTCAATCAGCCCGGGTCGTACAGCTCGACCCAGGGCATGAACACAAAGCCTCTCAAAGCTTGAGACCATGCTTGAAAGATATGAGGGGGAGGCACAGATATCCTGGAACGAACAAGAAAACTCCTTCAAAAATATGAAAGTGCTGGTAAACCAAATATTAAGTGCAAGGGAGGAGGTAGAAGAGCAAAATGAAGAGGCTCATGAACTAAGTAAAACCCCACTTCCTGATTTCTCATGTCAGAATTTTCCATCACTTGTGTAACAACCCCGATTTTCGAGTACATGAGATCTTTTCTGAAAGTACGGATTTTTTTGGAAGATGAGTAAGGGGAGAACCTTTGATATATCATCAAGTATCTTGATCCTCATTGTCATTACGTCTTCTTTAAGCTAAAACTTTTTTGAGGCAAGCTCGATAACGCAGTCACGAGGAACCTAGTTGATGAACCGGACTCGATTCATGAGAGAAGAGAGATAATAGGATAATATCATCATTATATGAGTATTAGAAGCTTCTTGATTGATATTATAAGGTTACCTAGTCAGTTTTAGTTAAAAACAAAAAAATGGTTTAATCGGGTTCACATTTTACTGGTGCAGCTTAGCACCAGCACTCTCTGATGACTCTAGCAATGCTAAGGCTAAAGGCCTCATTATAGATGTTCTATTCTCATAATAAATATGTTACTAGTGTCATTTATGCTAGTAGCTCAGAAAATAATTTTTAGAGATGTTTTTACAAGTGTTCCGATACATCTAATTTTAGTAGTTATACACCTGAGATATTTTAATATTATTTTAACCCACCTCCAAGCCAACCAATCACAACTCACCCTACACCCCCAAAAACCCCAAGGCTGGTTCATTTTCACTTTGTGGCCAAAATTTCCAAGAGAGAAAAAGAGAGAAAAGTTCTTAGTTCCAAATCTTCAAAGCTTGATTCCTGCTGAACTAAAACTCCAATCAAAATTTCAATCCAACCAAAATGATCCTCTCTTCTTTCTCTACATGATCATATGACTTATCACGGCTGGAATCAAGGTGAGTTGGCTGCACCATCTCCCTTTTGATTCGGTTTCAAGGAAACATGCTTAAACATGTGTTTTCTTGATGTTCTTCCTTAGGAATCATTCTTAACTTGAATTGAGGGCCAAGAAACGTGAATTTCCTGCAAGTCTAAGGTTAGAAATCACTTCTTAACATTCTGAGTGAGATTTGGTTAGTTGAGGATTTTTGGATTTAAAGTTGTTCTTGATGTGATTTAGGAGGAAAAAGTGCTTAAGGACCACCTGAAAGTCTAACCGAATTAGGAGTAGCAAAACCAGGTAGGGTGTGACGAAATTAATCTTGATTATATTTGTTTGAGTTGTATGAATGTTGTATGATTTGGCTGTGCTAAAAATTGGTTGCATATATGATTGATTCTTGGTGAAAATTTGGTGAAATTTTGATAAAATTTGATGAAATTCAAACTTTGAGTTCATGTTCTTGGAGCAGCTAGAAAATGAAACCCTAGGCCCTAAATTAGGGTTCAATTTGTGTTAAAATTATGTAGAAAAGATGGAGTTTTAGTGGCTGCTGATTTATTTTGAATTATGGTAAAAATCGGTTGCTGAAAAGACTAAAAAATGGGTAAAAACAGAGAAAGAATCTAAAGAATTTACGAAGAACACGAAGAACACTTTGAGTGTGATGAAGAACAATGAAGAACAGACTTTAGATCTTAAAAAGGGCAAGGAAGTAAAATTTTTGGTGTTTAAGGGGGTATTTGGTAATTTCCAAAAGTTAGGGTAGTTAAAGTAGAAATATTAAAAGTTACGGGTGGTAAAAAGTGAATTTTAAAGGTTAAAAGTTAAAGTAGGGTAATTTTCGAAAATTTAGTAATAAAATATTAAATAATAATATTTAATTAAAAATAATATTTTAATAAAAATAATAAAATAATACGGAAAAGACAGTTTTCTACAAAAGCCTTAGAAAGACAATTTTAATTGCAGAATTTCCTAATTACCTTCATAAAACACTTAGGGAGTGGTAAGAACATATTAGTGAGGCAAAGATAAAAAGTTAAAGAAAAGATAAGAACCAAAGAAGAGTCTGTAAAGTTTTAATAACATAAAAACAGACAAAGACTAGTGAACGAACTAGGGCAACATAGTTAGTCCTTGAGTTGCGAATAGGGTTAGGTATTATATGAAAAGTTAAATTGTTTCAGTATAGACTTAATGAACCTATACTTGGGACCGGCTAACTATTCATACCAAAATTTACATAAGCTTTAAATACATACGTTAAGTAGAGAAATCAGAGCAGAGTAGAGAAACACAGAAAATAGAGTAACCAGAGTAAATTAAAGAGATAAAAAGAAAAAGAGTAATATAGATACAGAGGAAAGAATAATCAGAGAAGAGTAAAGAGATACAGAGAACAGAGCAACTAGAGCACAGTAAAGAGATACAGAGAAAAGAGAAACCAGAACAGGGTAAAGAGATATTAAGAGAAAAGTAGTATAATAAAGAGATATTTGTATATATGTATTAGTTGTTTGATGCAACCCAAAGCTTTATATATATATATATATATATTAGTTGCTTGATACAACCCAGAGCTTCTGTAAGGAAACTAAGTTACCTACAGCTATTTTTCGCTTCCCCAAAGCAGAGCAGAGCAGAGTATATATATATTTTCCTGCAATAAGCAGAGGCTATCTCAAATGAGTAGCTATTATTATATGCGCGTTTATTTAGGAATGAAAAATCGTATCCGGGAAATCGGGATTACTCGTGACCGGATAAATGTCGGGATTGCGGGCAGCTAACCGACACATGAGCTCTTGGCCTGTACTAGGGATAGACATGCATCATTTTTGTCTGCACATCATTCTTTGTTGCCTTCCTTTTTGTGTGTGATCTATTTTCTTTATGTTTGTCTACTTGTGTGTTATACCTGTGCTTTATTGTCTTGCATTCTGCTGTTTGTGTTCTACTTTCTGTTTTCTCTATTTTCTCTATCTATCTTTATCTTTTGTTTACTACTTCGCTATACCCTATTACTCATCTGTTAATCGACATCGTGTAACTGAACGTAACTAATAACCCCGACCCTACTAAGAACTCCCCAGTTCTTACCCCTTCTCATTTTCCTAATGGTCCCAGACACCCTATACTAGCTCAACCTTTGAATGTGGTGGAACCTGAGCCTATCATTCCTGACGAGCCCGAGTCAGCTGGTGACTACGTACCTATGATACCACCAGAGTGGGACTTTCCCCCAGAGCCGATCTTTGACTTTTCACAGCCTGATGAGCTGGCACTACCGGACGATGGGGTAGCTCCTATTTACGTGAATGGACTTGTGCTCGCGAATGGTTTTGTAAATAGTGACAGTAGTGTTTCTGGTGGATATGAGGGTATAGCTGTAGCTGCGGACAATGAGGAGGAAGAGGGTCCTGAGATAGAGATAGAGCAGGATAAGGAGATGGATGAGCCTCACGACAATTCTCCGAACGGCCACGTGTAGATATAGTTTGACAACAATGGGGGCATTCTTTTGATGACACTCTAGTCTGACATCATCTGTTAGTTAGTCTCTCATTTGTGTTAGTACACCCAAGAGCTAGGAGCTGTAGAGTGGTTAGGCTAGCCTGGGTGCCAGTTTAGCAGCTTTTTGTATGGGCCAGGCCCTGGGAGTGTCGTGTAAATATTAGCTACGTAGGATGACTGATGGTGTTTTTGTGGAAAACGAATTTCCAAACACATAGATCTAACCGACAAGTGTACCGGGTCGCATCAAGTAGTAATAACTCACAAGAGTAAGGTCGATCCCACAGGGATTGATGGATGAAGCAACTTTAGTGGGTGATTAGTTTAGTCAAGCTAACATTGGTGAGTGAGAATTGGATGAAATGTAGCCAACAGAAAGTAAATAGAAGCGAATTTAAAGTTACAGAATGTAAATGGCAGGAAACTTAAAGAGCAAGAAAGTAAAAGAGCTGAAACTTAAATTGCAAGAAAAGTAAATTGCAGAAAAAGTAAAGGGTGCTGGGTGTTGAAAATTAAAGAAAGCAATAGATCCAAGGCAAGAAAAGTAAATTCAGATTTGCAGCAAGCTCAAAGGTAAAGTGTAGAATGTAAATGTGCAGAAAATATAAATTGGAAGCAATGCAACAGAAAGTAAAAATGGCAGAGAAGGAAATTGTAGCAGAGAAGTAAATTAGCAAGAAAACTCGATTCAATTATGAAATCTAAAGAGACAAGTGAGGATCTCAGGGAATCAATAAAACTAGAAAACAAGTCTATATCTCAATTCCTTCCTTGATCCAACAGAGAAACAATTTGCAGAAGAAATAGAGATGGAAGCATTAAAGAGAGCCTTGATTCAAATCACAATTCCTTGAATTATGCAGCAAAATAAAAACAAAGAGATCTCAGATAGAAATTGAAACAGAATTTCTCCAATTTCAATCCAAGATTTAAAATAAGAAGGAAAACTAAGAGAGATCTCTCTATCCTACTCCTAATGCTCTCTAGTGGAGCCAGCCTCTTATGAAAATGCGAATGATGCCTTTATATAGGCTTTTTACAAAATAAAATGAAATTGAAACGAAAAACAAATTAAATGAAAATCCTAATTCTAGCTTGTTCTTGTGTCTATAAGTGATGATGTGGGCTTTGCTTGCTTTGGATTTGAAGAGAGATGGGTTTGGTTGGCCTTGGTTCAATTAAATTTAAATGGAATTTTGAGTGAATTTCCAGCCCAAGTGTTGCTCCCAGGAGGATGCGCTGCTCTTGTGGAGAGTGGAGCATTGGCTTGTGGTGTGTCTTGTGCACGCACCAAGTTCCTTGACCATGCCAAATTGTGCGTGACATGCTTCCCTGGGCCGTGTCAAGTTGTGCCCATGCACTAAGGAATAAGGGAAGTAGCGCTCTGCTCTTGTGGGGAGCGGAGCATTGCTTTTGCTTGGGTGAGGTTCCAGGTTCAAGCCTTGGTGAAAGCACTCAACGCCAATTTTCTTGCATTTTCTTTGGGTGAGAGCACGACAATGCTCTCCAAGAGAGCACTCTGCTCTCCTTGATAGAGCAGACTTCCTTGGTTTCCTTGTGTCTCCCTCTTCGAGCCTTGGTGGAAGCACTTTGGTTTATTTTCGCTTATTTTTTGCCCTTAAAGATGCCTTTCACTCATGCCTCAATTGTATGCTAAATATGAATTGCTATATATTGTTGGAAAGCTCTTAATGTCAGCTTTCCAATGCAACTGAAAGCACATTAATCGGACATCTGTAGCTCATGTTATAGCCCTTTGAAGGAGGCATGGTCATGCTGTGAGCGCCCCAAATTTAACTTAGCGAAAATTTGCTTCCAACCTCACTTTGCAACGATAATGTTGTGCTCTTGGCAAGAGCGGAGCATTGTGTGCTGATTGCCTATTCTCCTTTAATTTGGTCATGGGCCACGCTTTTAAAAGCGTGGCCTAAGGCTCCAAAGTGTGCTCCAACTTCAAAGTGTGTCCCAAAGCTCTTTTTTTCTCCTTTTTAGCTTATTTTGTGCTTCTTTGCTTCTTTTTCTTCTTATTTCCTACAAAATTTATAAAATTAAAAGATTAAGGAAATATTCCAATTAAGCACAAAAGAATGCAATATTTAAGCACTAATCATCAATTTATTGTATGAAAAAGCATAGAAAAACATGACATGGTGACATGTCATCACAACACCAAACTTAAACCTTGCTTGTCCCCAAGCAAGAAAAGAATCATGCAATAAAGATTGAAAATCCAAGGTAAGAAGAATAGCAACTCAATGTTCATGGTAAGCTAGCTTTCTATGCATGCTTCAATCACAAAAGAAATGTAAATGATTGATGCTTCTATCTAGCTCAATTTATGAAATCTTTTTCTTATAATTCTTCCTTGAAACAAGCTTTTGATTTTTTTTTTAGCTTCTCCTTTTGGGTGCTTTGCCCCATGAGTTAATAACAAAGCTACGATTCTAAATGCTTTGTTTTCAAGTATTACCACTTGATACATAAGCACCACAAGCATTTGAATTAGAGGACTTCATTAAGCTCTTTTTTTTCTTTTCTTGACTCTCTAATCATTGATGCTCAAAACCTTGAGCTTTGAGGGAGTGCTTTTGCACTTGAGCCTAGTCTTGACTTCTAAGTGTTTTGTTTTCAAGCATTTGGCTTGATACATAAACACCACAAGCACTTAGCAAATAAATTGCCATTGGTACTCAGAGCCTTCAGCTTTCTCATTCTTTCCCTTTTTCTTTTCTTGCTTTAATTGTATTTGCTTCTTTAAGGTTTTCATGATTTCAAAAGATTTCACAAAATGTACTAGATGAAAACTTCAATTAAATAAAATCCAATGCAGTTGAGCAACAATTAATCATACTAGCTTTCCAATACTTGTATGCACATGCTAAGTTCTTCTTTAATTCCTTGTTTGTTTATGATCATGATAATTTATTGCTTTTGAATTCACAAAACTCAAGTTGGTAGTCATAATGGTACAGCACCATGTTACAATCAAAAGTTAGGCTATGCTTATTCATACACACATATATAAAGAAGACAATCATGCAGTTTAAAGTGCTTTAAACAAATGAGAGGAAAAGGAACTTTACAACCTTGTAGTTCATCTTCTCTATTATTGTCATTTTCCTCCCATTCTTCTCCTTCCCTTGCCAAAGTCAACATGCTTGTTCTTCCTCAAGCAATAATTAGAACAATGGCTATATGGCTTAAGATGGATCATGAATGTCTTACACAATGCAATGTTAGTAGCACATGTGTTTTAAGCAAGCAAAATGAAAGATAACAATCAAGGCACCAGAGACAGAGACATTTTTTGATTGCAAACATAAGAAGGTGTGCATAATACTTTACATAAAGAATAAGTGGCACACCAAACTTAGTGTGACACTTTCACTTGGAATTGATGCAAGTATCTAGTAGATATTGGAACCAAATTTTTGTTGCATAGCAACATCAAACTTAGAATGAAACCATATGTCACTTTATTTGAATTAAAACTAAACAAAAGAAACTGTTATATGTTAAATACAATCACCAAATGAAGAGTCTGTCATGAATAAGGATGTCTTGGTGATGTATTAACAAAAACAGTTAATAAGCAAACTAAATGAAAGCATTTAAAACCAGAAAAATGACTAAAGCAACTAGAATGAGAAGGTATTAAATTAAAAGAGAAAAATAAAACTGCAGAGGCATTATGATTATGCAAACAAGTAGTGTTGCTTGAATTATTTGCATAGAAAATAAGTGGCACACCAAACTTAGAATCTTGGTGTGTCACTTTCATTTTTTGATTTGATGCAATCATCCAAAAAGATTGAAAATAATTTGTTGCAAGGCAACACCAAACTTAGAATGTAATCATATGCCAATTTATTGAAATTTAAACAAAGCATGCAGAAGAAATGTACTTACTGTCTACCTGTTCTTCACTTTCTTCCTCTTCTTCCAGTTTGTTAAGAGGAATGACCTCAAAGGAGGAGAAGTTTCAGCTATTGTCCCCTGTCTTGGCCTCTCCTCAGCAAGCTTCCTTTTGTAAATGGCTTGATTGACCTTGGTTGCTGGACCAGGGACATGATTAGTGCTCTTGTTAGTTGCCTTCACTCCTTTGTATTCAAGACTTGGTTGCTGTTTGTTTATTGGATTTTTCTCCTCATCAAAAGCCTTTTGAATTGGTTGTTCCATGAGCCCTTCCTCTTTGCACTTCTTTGCTTCAGTTGAGTGTGACTTCTCTTGAGTGTCTTCCTCACTTTCTTGCTCTTCTACTTCCTTTTTTACACTCAACAATTGACTTAATAGCAATTTCATGGGGGAGGTTTGTTATTCTTCCCAAGATTTCTTTATCTCCTCTTCATATGTCTCAATCACAGATTCAAGTGTTAAGGGTCTTTGGTTCAGGGAGGTTTGTGGAGGTTGTGAGTTTTCATGTTCCTTTATCTCAAGTGGCTTCTGTGGATATGCAGCTTCAGGTTCAATTGCCTCCTTCTCCTCATCCTCCATTGAAATTTTAATTGATATAGGAACCTCTTCTTCCTCTTCTTCACTCACAGATTGTTCCTCATCCTTAACACTTGGTGATCCTGAATGAATCCTCCTTTGCTCTACATGACCTTCTGTCTTCTTGAGGAGGAATTCTTGTTATGTCCAGCGTTGTTTTTGTTCTTCCATAAATTGTTCTTGTCTTTCCAATAATTCTCTAGACTTTTGAAGGGGATCCTCAGCTATTAGCTCAAAAGATGAAGGTTGAGAGTAATTTTGTGGTTGGTAAGATGAGTTGTGTGGATCTTGGAGGGAATTTTGTGTTGAGGCATAATCAAAGAATGAACACTCTTCCAAGTATGCTCTGGCAGCACAATCAACTGATAATGTCCTTAAATAATTAGAATGTGAATCATTGCATTTCCCTTCCCAGCCATCATTTGTGTACGTGCCATAATAGTATGAGTCACTTTGCGGCTCTGGGAAATATTTCATTTCACTTGATTGTTCATACTCCTTTAATTCTTGGTGATACTCCCAACCACCATTAGAATAATAACTTGAATCATTTTGTGGTGGTGAGAAATATCCCATATGATTATCTTGTTCATCTTGTGGCTTTGAAGTGCATCTCTATGGATTGGAGTGCTTAGAATCTGTAAATTCTTGGTGATATTCCCAGCCACCATTAGAGATTTGTGATGGTGGGTGATATCCCAGAAAATTTGTTTGATCACAAGATGAGTTGAACTCCATTTGAATTTTGTAAAACACAACACCAATGAAAATTGAAGTTCTTGTCTCAGAGAAGAACTTCTAAGTGAGGCAATAACTCAAACACCTTGATTTCAATTTAGAACAGAGAACAAAAACAAAAGAATGCCTGATCTAGACTTCTCACCCACTTAATCATTGTTGATCTAAATCAATCCCCGGCAACGGCGCCAAAAACTTGATGGTGTTTTTGTGGAAAATGAATTTCCAAACACAGATCTAACCGGCAAGTGTACCGGGTCGCATCAAGTAGTAATAACTCACAAGAGTGAGGTCGATCCCACAGGGATTGATGGATCAAGCAACTTTAGTGGGTGATTAGTTTAGTGAAGCTAACATTGGTGAGTGAAAATTGGATAAAATATAGCCAACAGAAAGTAAATAGCAGTGAATTTAAAGTTGCAGAATGTAAATGGCAGGAAACATAAAGAGCAAGAAAGTAAAAGAGCTGAAACTTAAATTACAAGAAAAGTAAAGGGAGGCTGGGTGTTGAAAATTAAAGAAAGCAATGGATCCAAGGCAAGAAAAGTAAATTCAGATTTGCAGCAAGCTCAAAGGTAAAGTGTAGAATGTAAATGTGCAAGAAATATAAATTGGAAGCAATGCAACAGAAAGTAAAAATTGCAGAGAAGGAAATTGAAGCAGAGAAGTAAATCAACAGGAAAACTCAATTCAATTATGAAATCTAAAGAGACAAGTGAGGATCTCAGGGAATCAATGAGACTAGAAAACAAGTCTAGATCTCAATTCCTTCCTTGATCCAACAGAGAAACAATTTGAAGAAGAAATAGAGATGGAAGTAGTAAAGAGAGCCTTGATTCAAATTATAATTCCTTGAATTATGCAGCAAAATAAAAACAAAGTGATCTCAGATAGAAACTAAAATAGAATTTCTCCAATTTCAATCCAAGATTTAAAACAGGAAGGAAAACTAAGAGAGAGCTCTCTATCCTACTCCTAATGCTCCCTAGTGGAGCCAGCCTCTTATGAAAATGAGAATGATGCCTTTATATAGGCTTTTTACAAAATAAAATTAAATTGAAATGAAAAACAAATTAAATGAAAATCCTAATTCTAGCTTGTTCTTGTGCCTTTAAGTGATGATGTGGGCTTTGCTTGCTTTGGATTTGAAGAGAGATGGGTTTGGTTGGCCTTGGTTCAATTAAATTCAAATGGAATTTTTAGTGAATTTCCAGCCCAAGTGTTGCTCCCAGGAGGATGCTCTGCTCTTGTGGAGAGTGGAGCATTGGCTTGTGGTGTGTCTTGTGCGCGCACCAAGTTCCTTGACCGTGCCAAATTGTGCGTGACATGCTTCCTTGGGCCGTGTCAAGTTGTGTCTCATGCACCAAGGAATAAAGGAAGTAGCGCTCTGCTCTTGTGGGGAGCGGAGCATTGCTTTTGCTTGGGTGAGGTTCCAGGTTCAAGCCTTGGTGAACGCACTCCACGCCAATTTTCTTGCATTTTCGTTGGGTGAGAGCACGACAATGCTCTCCAAGAGAGCACTCTGCTCTCCTTGAGAGAGCAGACTTCCTTGGTTTCCTTGTGCCTCCCTCTTCGAGCCTTAGTGGAAGCACTTTGGTTTCTTTTCGCTTATTTTTTGCCCTTAAAGATGCCTTTCACTCATGCCACAATTTTATGCCAAATATGAATTTCTATATATCGTTGGAAAGCTCTGAATGTCAGCTTTCCAATGCAACTGTAAGCACATCAATCGGACATCTGTAGCTCAAGTTATAGCCTTTTGAAGGAGGCATGGTCTTGCTGTGAGCACCCCAAATTTAACTTGGGTAAAATTTGCTTCCAACCCCACTTTGCATCACGATAATGCTCTGCTCTTGGCAAGAGCGGAGCATTGTGTGCTGATTGCCTATTCCCCTTTAATTTGGTCATGGGCCACGCTTTTAAAAGCGTGGCCTAAGGCTCCAAAGTGTGCTCCAACTTCAAAGTGTGCCCCAAAGCTCTTTTTTCTCCTTTTTAGCTTATTTTGTGCTTCTTTGCTTCTTTTTCTTCTTATTTCCTACAAGATTTATAAAATTGAAAGATCAAGGAAATATTCCAATTAAGCACAAAAGAATGCAATATTTAAGCACTAATCATCAATTTATTGTATGAAAAAGCATAGAAAAACATGACATGGTGACATGTCATCAATAACGAGGATGTAAACTAACTTGATCTTGTGTAAACGCTACATTTTTTGTTATAGTGTACATGATGTATATTATCAGCTGTATTTCTATGTTTCTTTATGCTTCTTTTCTATTTCTCTCAATGTATGCTTGTTTATTTTACCTTATCATCCGCAACGAATAAAAAAAAATTAAAATTACTCGTAAAATTGGCATCGCTCTAACAAGGAAAAGGCTCATATATTAAATAATAGTTAATAATTAGGAGGGATAAGTTAGTAACACTTAGCTTCTTGTATGACCATGGCATAATGGGAGTTGGGTCGTTACAACTTGAATATACCTCAACACAAAGCTCCTTCCATATCCCTCAAAACAACTTCACTATAACACATCTATGTCCACAAAATTACTCTCAGCCTTTGTCTCTTGAGCCAGCAGTTGAAGATCCCCTTCAAAAGTCCAGAGGATTAATGGAAAGACAAGAACAACTCGTGGAAGAACAAAAGTAATTCTGGACAAAGCAAGAATTCCTCTTTAGGAAGATAGAGGGGCATTTAGAGCAAAAGAGGATACATTCAGGATTGCCAAGTGGTAAGGGTGAAGAACAAACTGTGAGTGAAAAAGAGGAAGAAGAGGTCCTTGTATCGAATGGAATTTCAATGGAAAAGAAGGTTGTGGAGGTATTTGAACCTGAGACTGCATACCAACAGAAGCCACTTGAGATGACAAAGGAACATGAAAACTCACAACCCTCACAAACTTCCCTGAACCAAAAATTTTCAGCACTTGAATCCATGATTGGAAGATATGAAGAGGAGATGAAAAAATCTTGGGAAGATAAACAAACTTCCTCCATAAAAGTTCTATTAAACCAGATGTTGAGTGAAAAGGAGGAAGTGGAGGAACAAGAAAGTGAGGAAGACAATCAAAGAAGTCCAAACTCAAGTGAAGCAAAGAATTACATAGATGAAGGGCTCATTGAACCATCAATTCAAAAGGCTCTTGATGAAGATAAAACTCCAATAATCACACAGCAACCATGTCTTGGAATCAAAGAAGTAAAGGCAACCAACAACAACACCGAAGAGAGTATTGTGACTAAGCTACCATTAAACATATCAAGGAAGAAGGAGAGGTCAACCACAAGCAACCCAACCCCTGGACCACCAGCAAAAAAGCTCAATCAAGCAATTAACAAAAGGAAGCTTGCTGGGAAGAGGCCAAGAAAAGGGGAACAGAGTGGCTCCTCTTTACCATGGAGGTCATTCCTCTTAACAAACTAGAAAAAGAGGAAGAAATTCATCAGCTACAGGTCATTAGTTTTTCCTGTCTTATTTATTTCAATAAAGGAGTTAAGTAGATTTCTCTGTATTGCAAAGAGCTAAGTTTGGTGTTGCACACCAAAATAATTAAGGGTGAATGTTGGATGCTAAGTTTGGTGTTCCACGAAAATTTCATTAAGGACATATTGCACCCTCAGAATGACTAGTATCAGCTCCAAACAATCAGAGAAACTACTTAATAATTGTTATGTTTCTAGTTTTTAGTTTGTTTTCTAGTTTATATCTGTTTTCTAGCTCATACATGTTTTCTAGTTCATAATAAAAAGTACTTGATGTTTCATGCATGTATTTATGCACATAGAAGTAGGCAAGGAACTAAGTTTGGTGTTCCCACACCAACTTAGGTTTAGAGAATCACAAGCATACATGCATGATAACTGTTTCTCAAGTGCTTGGGGAACAAGCAACTTTCAGTATCTCTTGTAGGAAGTCATTCAATCTCTTGGAGGGAAAGATACATCATCCGGTGGATAGACAAAGGAAGGACATAGAACCCAACAATGATGATGACAAAGAGGAAACAAATGGACTCCAAGAGGTTGTATTATTCTCTGACTGACTTTAGCTCAAATATGCAAATTGAAAGTGCAAATGTCCACTATTGATTAGTGTCCTATTAGATTTATTTACTATCTAATTGTTTTCATGCCGTTATGGCTTGCTAGTTTAAGTGCTTGATTCACTTTCTTCTTACTTGAATTATATGCTTTGAATAAAAGAAAAATAACTGTGAAATAGAGAAAGAGTAAAAGTCTGGTATGATATAAGATAGAATAAGGTTATGTGGTGGTATGTGTTGGTTCATTGGTTGATTTATAAATAAGGCTGAATGTTGGCATGACTTTGTGATATGAACTTGAGTTACATTTCATGAGACTTGACAAATGAAAGAGATGCATAACAAAAGAAAGAAAATACAAGAAAAGAAGAAACAAAAGAGAAATAAACAAGGCTGGGCACCAATGGCTTATGATTTGAATATATGCCTGTGATGTTCTTGTACAAAGATAAGCTTGGATAACTACGTTCTAAGGGGTGCTTCATCACCCGGCAACTTGGGTTAACTAACCCAGGATTGCCAACTGAAAGTCCACCGTCAAGAGTTACTTTGAGACAAAGCATTTATTGACCCAAAGAGGTGCTGGGCATTTATTTCCAAAGAACAAAAACAAGCTAAATGCCTGTGATGTGTGTGTGCTAAGGAAAGGCTTGAGCAAGTAAGCCCATGGGGGTGTTTTAAGACCTAGCATCTTGAACCAACTGGGGAGGGAATGCTGGCTGAAAGTTTACTCTAAAAAGCTGCCTTACCACATAGCATTAAGCCTCAGCAAGAAATAAATCTCAGCTAAGAAAGAGAACGAGAAGAAAAAAACTAAGAACCAAGCAATAAAAAATCTCAGTTTTTTGTGTAATTCAAGTAAGGATCCAAAGGGATGTTAATGTCTCAACCACAGAATAAAAATCTCTAAGATACCATGCATGAAAACCCCATTAACCAGTATTGAATGTTTCCCAAATAAAGACGTATACTCTTCTCTTTCTGCATTCTTTTTTGTTCTGTCTTACTCCTGACTTGGGGACAAGCAAGAATTAAGTTTGGTGTTATGATGACAAGTCATCTTAGGCTAGTTTCACAAGCCTTTTTCATTAGTTTTTACTTGGTTTTCATGCATTTTTAGGCAATAAGTAAGTGTTTGAGTGAGAATTTCATGCTTGTCTTGATTCAATCAAAAATTGGTAATTTTATGCATTTTCATTAGATTTCTTGCAAGATTTAGTTGATAATATGAATGATGCAAGATTTGATGATTATGCCAAGGCTTTGATGCATCTGTTTGGTTGATGATAGGTGAAAAGATGAAGGAAAAGAAGTAGAAAGCATAAAATAAGGTCAAAGGAAGAATTCTATACACATTTTGAAGTTTGAGCATGCTTTGGTGCCTTAGACCACGCTTTTAAAAAGCGTGGCCCATGACTTAAACAAGGAGAGCGCTCTTGGCATGAAAATGCTACGACGCACACGTGTACATAACGCTTACGCGTCGGGCAAGGATTTTTGAGGACCCATGCGTATGCATGCATGACGCGTACGCGTGGATGTGTTTGGTGTTCAATTACAAAGAGAACGCTATGTTGCAAGAGTGAGCGTTTTCGAGAAAAACAAAAATTGGAATGGAAGTATAGCCATCGACGTGTACGCATGGATGTGGCTTACCTGAAGAAGGACGAGGAAGCGTGGGCTGAGCGGCAGTGTGGAAATGGCATGTTTGAAAACCCACGCGTACGCATAGGTAACGCGTACGCCTGGGGAGCATTCAATTGAAGAACGCTACGCTCACTAAGTGAACGCTGAAAAGGGACGCGCACGTGTACATGTCATGCACACATCAATGTGCCAAATTGCTAAAGCACACGCAAGAGTGAAAGATGCGTGCGCATGAAAGGCCAAAAACGCAAAATGGACGCACACGCGCAGAGGACACGTACGCGTAGGTATAAAAGCGTTCCGCTCACTTAATGAATGCTCTGTTCTCCTGGAAGTGACTCTCTGCTCAATTAAATCTGATTCCAAGCCCATTGACTCACCAAAGCAAGTAGAGCCCAATTGACATCACTCAACGGCACAAGTGATGAGCGGATAATTTATACGCTTTTTGGCATTGTTTTTAGGTAGTTTTTAGTAGGATCTAGCTATTTTTAGGGATGTTTTCATTAGTTTTTATGTAAAATTCACATTTTTGGACTTTACTATGAGTTTGTGTGTTTTTCTGTGATTTCAGGTATTTTCTGGCTTAAATTGAGGGACCTGAGCAAAACTCTGATAAGGAGGCTGACAAAGAACTGCTGATGCTGTTGGATTCTGACCTCCCTGCACTCGAAATGGATTTTCTGGAGTTACAGAACTCCAAATAGCGCGCTCTCAACGGCTCTGGAAAGTAGACATCCAGAGCTTTCCAGCAATATATAAAAGTCTATACTTTATTCGAGATTAGATGACGTAAACTGGCGTTCAACGCTAATTCCATGCTGCATTCTGGAGTCAAACACCAAAAACACGTCATAAACTTGAGTTAAACGCCAAAAACACGTTACAACTTGGTGTTTAACTCCAAGAGAAGCCTCTGCACGTGTAAAGCTCAAGCTCAGCCCAAGCACACACCAAGTGGGCCCCGGAAGTGGATTTCTGCATCAATTACTTATCTCTGTAACCCTAGTAGCTCGTTTTTGTATAAATAGAACTTTTTACTATTGTACTAGTGTCTTTGACAATATAGTCTCTTGACCATTCGGTCTTTTGATCATTCATAGGGGCTGGCCATTCAGCCATGTCTGGACCTTCATCACTTATGTATTTTCAACGGTGGAGTTTCTACACACCATAGATTAAGGGTGTGGAGCTATGCTGTACCTCGAGTTTTAATGTAATTACTACTATTTTCTATTCAGTTCAGCTTATTCTTGTTAGAAGATATCCGTTGCACTTCAACCTGACGGATGTGATAATCCGTGACACTCATCATCATCCATCCTTATGAACGCGTGATTGACAACCACTTCCGTTCTACCTTAGAACGAGCACATATCTCTTGGATTCCTTGATCAGAATCTTCGTGCTATAAGCTAGAATTATTGGCGGCCATTCCTGAGAATCCAGAAGGTCTAAACCTTGTCTGTGGTATTCTGAGTAGGATTCAGGGATTGAATGACTGTGACGAGCTTCAAACTCGTGATTGTTGGGCGTGATGACAAACGCAGAAGAATCAATGGATTCTATTCCGACAATATCGAGAACCGACAGTTGATTAGCCGTGCTGTGACAAGATAATTTGGACCTTTTTCACTGAGAGGATGGGAAGTAGCCATTGATAATGGTGATGCCCTACATACAGCTTCCCATGGAAAGGAGTATGAAGGATTGAAAGTAAGAAAGCAGTATGTTGCAGAGATTCAACAGGGACAAAGCATATCCATACACTTATTTGAATTTCCACCAATGATTTACATAAGTATTTCTATCTTTATTTTATGTTTTATTTATTATTACTTTCGAAAACTCCATAATCATTTGAATCAGCCTAACTGAGATCTACAAGATGACCATAGCTTGCTTCATACCAACAATCTCCGTGGGATCGACCCTTACTCACGTAAGGTTTATTACTTGGACGACCCAGTGCACTTGCTGGTTAGTTGTGCGAAGTTGTGAAGAAAGTGCTGAGTTATAAATGCGCATACCAAGTGATCGCCATTGTTAGAGATCACAATTTCGCCTAACAAGTTTTTTGCGCCGTTGCCGTGGATTGTTCGAGTTTGGACAACTGACGGTTCATCTTGTTGCTCAGATTAGGTAATTTTCTTTTTATTTTATTTTCAAAAATTTTTACTTCTATTTTCAAAAAATTATTCTAAATTTTTAAGAATGAATTCTAGTGTTTCATGAAGCATGTTGAAGCTTGGCTGGTTGAAAAGCCATGTCCAAATCCTTTTGGATTGAGGCTTCCAATTGTTAGCATAAAGGACATGTATATGGAGTTGGATGAAGTATCAACTGTTGCATGCCGAATTTATATCCTAAAGTTGGCTGGCTATTAAGCCACGTCCAACTCCTGGATCGGAGCTTTAGGCTAACATTGAAAGTTTCCTGGAATTCTTATTAAAAAAATTTTGAATTTCTTATCTTATTTTTCCTATATGTTTTCAAAAAAAAAAATAAAATACAAAAAAATCAATAAAATCATAAAAACCAAAAATATTGTGTTTCTTGTTTGAGTCTTGTGTTATGTTTTAAGTTTGGTGTCAATTGCATGTTTCCCTTTTTCTTGTAATTTTCGAAAATTCATGCATGTTTTCTTCATGATCTTCAAGCTGTTCTTGGTAAGTCTTCTTGTTTGATATTGATATTTTCTTGTTTTGTGTTTTTTGTTGTTTCTCGTATGCATTTTTTTAATCCATAGTGTCTAAACATTAAAAATTTCTAAGTTTGGTGTCTTGCATGTTTTCTTTTCTTGAAAATCTTTCAAAAATAAGTCTTGATGTTCATCTTGAAATTCAATGTGTTCTTGGTGTTCATCTTGACATTCATAGTGTTCTTGCATGCATCATGTATTTTGATTCATAATTTTCATGTTATGAGTCATTTTTTGTATTTTTCTCTCTCATCATTAAAAATTCAAAAATAAAAAAATATATTTCCCTTATTTTGCTCATAATTTTCGAAAATTTGAGTTGACTTAGTCAAAAATTAAAAAAAAAACTTAGCTATTTCTTATAAGTCAAGTCAAAATTTCAATTTTAAAATCTTATCTTTTCAAAACTTTTTCAAAAATCAAATCTTTTTCATTTTTTATTTTCGAAAATTTTCAACTTTGATTTTCAAAATCTTTTTCTTATCTTTATTTCATAATTTTCGAAAACTTTACTAACAATTAATGTGATTGATTAAAAATTTTGAAGTTTGTTACTTTCTTATTAAGAAAGGTTCAATCTTTAAATTCTAGAATCATATCTTTTAGTTCTTGTTAGTCAAGTAATCAATTTTAATTTTAAAAATCAAATCTATTTTAAAATATCTTTTTCAAATCATATATTTTTCAAAAATTTGATTTCAAAAATTTTTTCTAACTTCTTATCTTTTCAAAATTGATTTTCAAATCTTTTTCAACTAACTAATTGACTTTTTGTTTGTTTCTTATCTTTTTCAAAACCATTTAACTACTTTCCTCTCCCTAATTTTTTAAAATCACTTCCCTCTTTTTCAAAATTTTCTTAATTAACTAATTATTTCAAATTCTAATTTTAATTTTAATTCTTCTCTTAATTTTCGAAAATCACTAACCATTTTTCAAAATTAATTTTCGAAATTCTCTCCCTCTCATCTTCTTCTATCTATTTATTTATGAGCAATGCTAGAGGGCCAGCAACTTTTGTGATTGGTAGCCATCAAATAGCCATCAATGATGATTTAATGGTGTGAAATTGGTGTGAGACTTCATCTAATGGCTCACCTTTCTCTGCTGGTTACATGCTGGCCAAAAATCAATAAAATTGCTGGCCCCCTAGACTTTTCCTTTATTTATCTACTAACACTTCTCTTCATCTCAAGAATTCGAACCTATCTTCCCCCTTGTGTTTGGATTCTTAACTCTTTTCTTTCTTCTATTCCTTTCTTCTTCTACTAACATAAAGGAATCTCTATACTGTGACATAGAGGATTCCTCTTCCTTTTCTGTTCTCTTCTCTTTCATATGAGCAGGAACAAGGAAAAAGGCATTCTTGTTGAAGCTGATCCTAAATCTGAAAGGACTCTGAAGAGGAAATTAAGAGAAGCTAAATTACAACAAGCCAAAGACAACCTTACTGAAATTTTCGAACAAGAAAAGGATATGGCAGCCAAACCCAACAACAATAATGCAAGGAGGATGCTTGGTGATTATACTACACCTACTTCCAAGTTTGACGGAAGAAGCATCTCAATCCCTGCCATTGGAGCAAACAATTTTGAGCTGAAACCTCATCTAGTTTCTCTAAGACAACAGAACTGCAAATTCCATGGACTTCCATCAGAAGATCCCTATCAATTTTTAACCGAATTTTTGCAGATCTGTGAGACTGTTAAGACTAATGGAGTAGATCCTGAAGTCTACAGGCTCATGCTTTTCCCTTTTGCTGTAAGAGACAGGGCTAGAGCATGGTTGGACTCTCAACCTAAAGATAGCCTGGACTCTTGGGATAAGCTGGTCACGGCCTTCTTAGATAAGTTCTTTCCTCCTCAAAAGTTGAGCAAGCTTAGAGTGGATGTTCATACCTTCAAACAAAAAGATGGTGAATTCCACTATGAAGCTTGGAAGAGATATAAGCAGATGACCAAAAGGTGTTCTTCTGACATGCTTTCAGAGTGGACCATTTTGGATATATTCTATTATGGTCTATCTGAGTTCTCCAAGATGTCACTGGACCATTCTGCAGGTGGATCCATTCACCTAAACAAAACGCCTGCAGAAGCTCAAGAACTCATTGACATGGTTGCAAATAACCAATTCATGTACACTTCTGAGTGGAATTCCGTGAATAATGGGACACCCCAGAGGAAGAGAGTTCTTGAAATTGATGCTCTGAATGCCATATTGGCTCAGAACAAAATGTTGACTCAGCAAGTCAACATGATTTCTCAAAGTCTGAATGGATGGCAAAATGCATCCAACAGTACTAAAGAGGCATCTTCTGAAGAAGAAGCCTATGATCCTGAGACCCCTGCAATGGCAGAGGTAAATTACATGGGTGAACCTTATGGGAACACCTATAATTTCTCATGGAGAAATCATCCAAATTTATCATGGAAGGATCAACAAAAGCCTCAACAATGCTTTAATAATGGTGGAAGAAATAGACTCAGCAATAGCAAGCCTTTTCCATCATCTTCTCAGCAACAGACAGATAATTCTGAGCAGAGCACCTCTAGCTTAGCAAATATAGTCTCTGATCTGTCTAAGGCCACTTTAAGTTTCATGAGTGAAACAAGGTCCTCCATCAGAAATTTGGAGGCACAAGTGGGCCAGCTGAGTAAGAAAATCACTGAAACTCCTCCTAGTACTCTCCCAAGCAATACTGAAGAGAATCCAAAATGAGAGTGCAAGGCCATTGACATAATCAAAATGGCTGAACCTAGAGAGGAAGAGGAGGACATGAATCCCAGTGAGGAAGACCTCATGGAACGTCTCTCAAGTAAGAAGGAGTTCCCTGTTGAGGACCTAAAAGAATCTGAGGCTCATATAGAAACCATAGAGATCCTATTAAACCTCCTTCTGCCATTCATGAGTTCTGAAAACTATTCTTCTTCTGAAGATGATGAAGATATAACTGGAGAGCAAGTTGCTCAATATCTGGGAGCCATCATGAAACTGAATGCCAAGTTGTTTGGTAATGAGACTTGGGAAGGTGAACCTCCCTTGCTCATTAGTGAACTAGATACTTGGGTTCAGCAAACTCTACCTCAAAAGCGACAAGATCCTGGTAAATTCTTAATACCATGTACCGTGGGCACCATGACCTTTGAGAAGGCTCTGTGTGACCTAGGGTCAGGCATAAATCTTATGCCACTCTCTGTAATGGAGAAGCTGGGATCATTGAGGTACAGCCTGCCATATTCTTATTAGAGATGGCAGACGGATCACAAAGACAAGCTTATGGATTAGTAGAGGACGTGTTAGTGAAGGTTAAAGGCATCTACATCCCTACTGATTTCATAATCTTAGACTAGGAAGGAGGAGGATGAATGCATCATCCTTGGAAGACCGTTCCTAGCCACACCAGGAACTGTGATTGATGTTGACAGAGGAGAGCTAGTCCTTCAATTAAATGGGGACTACCTTGTGTTTACACAAGGATCTTCTTCTACAACCACGGAGAGGAAGCATGAAAATCTTCTCTCAATACAGAGTCAAACAAAGTCCCCACAATCAAACTCTAAGTTTAGTGTTGGGAGGCCACAACCAAACTCTAAGTTTGGTGTTAAACCCCCCACATTCAAACTATAAGTTTGGTGTTGGGAGTCCACAACATTGACCTGATCACCTGTGAAGCTCCATGAGAGCCCACTGTCAAGCTAGTGACATTAAAGAAGCGCTTATTGGGAGGCAACCCAATTTTTATTTATCTAATTCTAATTTTATTTTTATTGTTCTTTTATGTTTTATTAGGTTCATGATCATGTGGAGTCACAAAACAAATACTAAAATTAAAAACAGAATCAAAAACAGCAGAAGATACAGCACACCCTGGAGGAAGGGCTTACTGGCATTTAAACACCAGTAAGAAGCATCTGGCTGGCGTTCAACGCTAGAACAGAGCATGGATCTGCCGTTAAACACCAGAATAGAGCATGGATCTGGCGTTGAACGCCAGAAACATGCAGCAATCTGGCGTTCAAACACCAGGATTGCACACTGAGGAAAGCTGGCGTTCAACGCCAGAAACATGCTGCAGACTGGCGTTGAACGCCCAAAACAAGCATAGAACTGGCATTTAACGCCAGAAACAAGCATCAATCTGCCGTTAAACACCTGGATTGCATGCAGAGGGCATTTTACATGTCTCATTGGTGTAGGGATGTAAATCCTCGACACCTCAGGATCTGTGAACCCCACAGGATCCCCACCTACCTCAACTCACCTTCTCTCTCCTTCACCAATCACCTCAATCTCTCTTCCCCATCCCTCTTCGCCACTAACATCCATCCATCCTTCCCACCCAAACCCACCCTAAATGGCCGAAACACAAACATCTCTCCCTCTCCTCCATATCTTCTTCTTCTATTCTTTCTTCTTTTGCTCGAGGGCGTGCAACATTCTAAGTTTGGTGTGGTAAAAGCATATCTTTTTGTTTTTCCATAACTGTTTATGGCACCTAAAGCCAGAGAAACCTCAAGAAAGAGGAAAGAGAAGGCAATTGCTTCCACCTCTGAGTCATGGGAGATGGAGAAATTCATTTCAATGGTCTATAGCTCAGTAATAGAGCATTTGACTGCACATCAAGAGAGCCCACTCATGGACCTCATCAAGAAATCCCTGAGATGCCTCAAGGGATAAATTTTCCTCCACGCAACTATTGGAAGCAACTAAGGATAGGAGCACCAAAATCACTAGGGATCAAGCCACAAAGGCAAGGAAGAGACATAGAGGAGCTCAAGGATACCATTGCTCCTTCAAGAAGAAGGCTCCACCATCACTAAGGTGGACTCATTCCTTGTTGTTATTTTTCTGTTTTTTTTTTCGATTTTTATGCTATATGTTTGTCTATGTTTGTGTCTTTACTACATGATCATTAGTATTTAGCAACTATGTCTTAAGGCTATGAATAATTCCATGAATCCTTCACCTTTCTTAAATGAAAAATGTTTCTAATACAAAAGAACAAGAAGTACACGAGTTTCGAATTCATCCTTGAAATTAGTTTAATTATATTGATGTGGTGACAATACTTTTTGTTTTCTGAATGAATGCTTGAATAGTGCATATTTTTTATCTTGTTGTTTATGAATGTTAAAATTGTTGGCTCTTGAAAGAATGATGAACAAGAGAAATGTTATTGATGATCTAAAAAATCATAAAATTGATTCTTGAAGCAAGAAAAAGCAGTGAAGAACAAAGCTTGCAAAAAAAAAGTGGCAAAAAAATTATAGAAAGAAAAAGAAAAAGCAAGCAGAAAAAGCCAATAGCCCTTAAAACCAAAAGGCAAGGGTAAAAAGAATCCAAGGCTTTGAGCATCAATGGATAGGAGTGCCCAAGGAAGTAAATCCAGGCCTAAGTGGCTAAATCAAGCTGTCCCTAACCATGTGCTTGTGGCATGCAGGTCCAAGTGAAAAGCTTGAGACTGAGTGGTTAAAGTCATGATCCAAAGCAAAAAGAGTGTGCTTAAGAGCTCTGGACACCTCTAACTGGGGACTTTAGCAAAGCTGAGTCACAATCTAAAAAGGTTCACCCAATCATGTGTCTGTGGCATTTATGTATCCGGTAGTAATACTGGAAAACAAAGTGCTTAGGGCCACGGCCAAGACTCATAAAAGTAGCTGTGTTCAAGAATCAACATACTTAACTAGGAGAATCAATTAACACTATCTGAACTCTGATTTCGTATAGAAGCCAATCATTCTGAACTTCAAAGGATAAAGTGAGATGCCAAAACTGTTCAGAAGCAAAAAGCTACAAGTCCCACTCATCTAATTAGAACTAATATTCTTTGTTATTTTGGGATTTGTAGTATATTCTCTTCTTTTTATCCTATTTGATTTTCAGTTGCTTGGGGACAAGCAACAATTTAAGTTTGGTGTTGTGATGAGCGGATAATTTATACGCTTTTTGGAATTGTTTTTAGGTAGTTTTTAGTAGGATCTAGCTACTTTTAGGGATGTTTTCATTAGTTTTTATGTAAAATTCACATTTCTAGACTTTACTATGAGTTTGTGTATTTTTCTGTGATTTCAGGTATTTTCTGGCTGAAATTGAGGGACCTGAGCAAAACTCTGATAAGGAGGCTGACAAAGGACTACTGATGTTGTTGGATTCTGACCTCCCTACACTCGAAATGGATTTTCAGGAGCTAAAGAAATCCAAATGGCGCGCTCTTAACAGCGCTGAAAAGTACACATCCAGAGCTTTCCAGCAATATATAATAGTTCATACTTTATTCGAGATTAGATGACGTAAACTGGCGTTCAACGCCAGTTCTATGCTGCATTCTGGAGTCAAACGCTAGAAACACGTCATAAAAAACGTTAAACGCCAAAAACACGTTACAAGTTGGCGTTTAACTCCAAGAGAAGCCTCTGCACGTGTAAAGCTCAAGCTCAGCCCAATCACATACCAAGTGGGCCCCGGAAGTGAATTTTTGCATCAATTACTTATCTCTGTAACCCTAGTAGCTAGTTTTAGTATAAATAGAACTTTTTACTATTGTACTAGTGTCTTTGACAATATAGTCTCTTGACCATTCGGTCTTTTGATCATTCATAGGGGATGGCCATTCGGCCATGCCTGGACCTTCATCACTTATGTATTTTCAACGGTGGAGTTTCTACACACCATAGATTAAGGGTGTGGAGCTCTGCTGTACCTCGAGTTTTAATGCAATTACTACTATTTTCTATTCAGTTCAGCTTATTCTTATTCCAAGATATCCGTTGCACTTCCACCTAATAGATGTGATGATCCGTGACACTCATCATCATCCATCCTTATGAGCGCGTGATTGACAACTACTTCCGTTCTACCTTAGAACGAGTGCATATCTCTTGGATTCCTTGATCAGAATCTTCGTGGTATAAGATAGAATTATTGGCAGCCATTCCTGAGAATCCGGAAGGTTTAAACCTTGTCTGTGGTATTCCGAGTAGGATTCAGGGATTGAATGACTGTGACAAGCTTCAAACTCGCGATTGTTGGGCGTGATGACAAACGCAAAAGAATCAATGGATTCTATTCCGACATGATCGAGAATCGATAGATGATTAGCCGTGCTGTGACAAGAGCATTTGGACCTTTTTCACTGAGAGGATGGGAAGTAGCCATTGACAACGGTGATGCCCTACATACAGCTTACCATGGAAAGGAGTATGAAGGATTGAAAGTAAGAAAGCAGTATGTTGCAGAGATTTAACAGGGACAAAGCATCTCCATACACTTATCTGAATTTCCACCAATGATTTACATAAGTATTTCTATCTTTATTTTATGTTTTATTTATTATTACTTTTGAAAACTCCATAATCATTTGAATCAGCCTAACTGAGATCTACAAGATGACCGTAGCTTGGTTCATACCAACAATCTCTATGGGATCGACCCTTACTCACGTAAGGATTATTACTTGGATGACACATCGCACTTGCTGGTTAGTTGTGCGAAGTTGTGAAGAAAGTGTTGAGTTATAAACGCGCATACCAAGTGATTGCCATTGTTAGAGATCACAATTTCACCTACCAACAAGGATCATCTAGAATAGGAATTTTACATTTAATTGTAATTTGTTTTGAATTTGAATTTCATTTTAGTAGTTTAGGAAGCCTATATAAAGGGCATCAGTTTCATTTCAAAAGGGGAGGCGCATAGTAGGAGTACAAGTAGAATAGAAGTCTCAGGCTGGAGGATTAGAGACTCCAGAAAGCTTAGTATAGTTGATACACTTTTACATTTCAATTGCCTTGAATTAAGTTTACTTCTATTACAGATCTCAATCTTTTGTACTTCTATTTCTCTGCAAATTTACATTTCTGTTCATGATTCAGTCTGATTTCTGTTCTCGAGTTCTTTTCGATTGCTTGATCTACTGCTTTCTTTAATTTCCCTGCATCCAAATCCATTTACATTTGATGCAATTTACTTTTCTTGCTCTTTAAGTTTCTGCTGATTTACATTCTGCACTTTAAATTTACTGCAATTTACTTTCTGGTGCTTCAATTTCACCCAATTCACCACTATTAGCTTGACTAAACTAATCACCTTGCTAATGTTGCTTGATCCATCAATCCCTGTGGGATCGACCTCACTCTTGTGAGTTATTACTACTTGATGCGACCCGGTATACTTGCCGGTGAGTTTGTGTGGAATCGTTTTCACCCATCAAGTTTTTTGCGCCATTGCCGGGGATCGATATAGATCGACAATGATTAAGTGGGTGAACAGTATAGATTAAGCATTTTCTTTGTTTTTATTCTTTTAATTTTCTGTCTTAAGCTGATACCAAGGTGTTTGAGTTATTGCCTCACTAAGAAATTCTCATCTGTGACACGAATTTCAATTTTCATTGGTGATGTATTTTACAAAATTCAAATGGAATTCAACTCATCTTTTGATCAAACAAATTTCATGGGATATTGCTCACCATCACAATATGATTGACAAAACCCATTTTTAGGGTTTATCTTGTATTGATTTTAGGGGATTCTATAACCTTTCACCCACATTTATTCAATGAAATAGCATGGTTTTGTATATTCTCCTTTAATTGTGCTTAAGAGTGAAAACATGTTTTTTTTAGGTCTTAAAATAGCTAAATGTAATTTACCTTGATTCCATTAGATGCCTTGATATGTTTGCTAAGTGATTTCAGATTTAGGAGGCAAAGATTGGATCAAGGGAATGAAGAAAGAAGCATGAAAAGTTGGAGAACTCATGAAGAAATGAAAGAACCGGAAAGCTGTCAAGCCGACCTCTTCGCACTTAAACGACCATAACTTGAGCTACAGAGGTCCAAATGATGCGGTTCCAGTTGGGTTGGAAAGCTAACATCCGGGGCTTCGAAACGATATAAGATTTGCCATAGTTGCTACAAGTATGGTGGCGCGCACGCGCACGCGTCGGTAAAAAAAAAAAAAAAAAGAGTTTTTTTTTCTCCCCTTCCATTTTCTTTTGCTTATCGCATTCGCATACTTCTCCTCTTCCCATTTTCATTTAGTTTTTGTAGCATGTTTTCGTTTTTTTTAAGTCATTTTAATAATGGTGTTGCATCTTCCTACTCATTTGTTGAGACCTTCTTACATTATTTTGGTGCTTCTTGACTTGTTTCATATTGTTGGGTGATGTTTCTCTTCAAATCAATGCTCAATCTTTTATGCACTTGTGTTCTTTGTGCATTGATATGACCTTATATTGTCTTTCATGGCCCACTCTCTCTTGTTCGAACTTGATGCTCATCATGCTCTTCATGCTTTGACCTTACTCTTGCATCAAGTAAATGGGGCAACAAACAAGTCATCCGCACAACCATTTGAGGAGCTCATCAATTGTAGCAACCCGTCCACCTTGCTCTTCTTTGCATGCACCGAGGACGGTGCAATCTTCAAGTGTGGGGAGGTCGTCGACCGATCTCCATGGGTAACAATTTTCTTTTTCAACACCAATGTTAGTTAGTTATTGCATGGCATGATAGGTTGCATGTTAGTTAGAATTTGTACATATTTTTACTACCTTCGTCTTATTAGGACTACTTGGTTAGGATGATGATTTCTTTCCCAAGAAACCGTTTTAGGACAACCTACCAATTTGAAAAATTTTTTGTTAAACTTTCTTGAAAGAATGTATTTTGGAACATGGTTTTTGAGCTAAGAACACAAGCAAGTGAGATTTGAGCCTAATGGTGTGGTTACATCTTATAACCACTTATTTTTCCTTCTTGTGTGCATTATTCTCCTCCTATGATTGTAATCTTTGATTTGTTTGATTCTTTATGTCCATTATTTTATGTATACATGCATTTATATGATTGAGGCCATCATTTCATTAGCTCACTTACCCAAATGGCCTTACCTTTTATCATCCATTGTTAGCCAATTTGAGCCTACGCTTAACCCACTTGTTCTTAATTTAGCACATAACAAGCCTTAAAGCGAAAAACAATAAATGTCCTCATTTGGATCTTTGATTAGCTTAGGCTAGTGTGTGTGAGTATCATTCAAGTTTGGGAACCTTGGGACATTGGGTGAATAAAGGGTAATTTTGTATTGTTATTGAAAAATATTGGGAATTGGGTACATACTCATGTATTGATCAAATGTAAAACCTTATGCATTGAGATTTTTGCATATCGAAAGGAAAAAATGAGAAAAACAAAAGAAAAAGAAAAGAAAAATAATATGGAAAAGGAAAAGAAAAAAATATAGAAAAAGAAAGAAATAAAAAGTGGACAAAATGCCCCAAAACAAAGTGAAGCTCAATAAAGATCAATGCATAAGTGTTGTGAAATGAAAAGAAATTGCATGAGTATGTGAAAAAGTGAGAAATGGGTAGTTAGGTTAGCTTTGAAATTGTATAGGATGTCATAGGTTAGGTGGGAAGTTTAAGCTTATCAAAGATTCAAATTTCAAGCTCACTTGACCAAATATGCATCCTACCTTAACCCTAGCCCCATTACAACCTAAAGAAAAGACCTCATGATAATTGTATGCATGCATGAAATAATTGTTGATTGTTGGATGAAAAACAAATTTTGGAAAGCATGATTAGGGGAGAATTGAGTGAATCAACCCCAAACACCGAGCGACTAGAGTGCAAACACTTCCGGTGAGGGTTCGATGCTCAATTCCTTGATTCCCGGCTTTCACGAGCGTTCTTCTTGCAAGTCTATGTGAACTTCATGTTTATACTTCAATTGGTAGGACTCATGAATCGCTATATGATCTTGGCCCTACTTGTGCATATATGTCTTGGAGATTGATTTATTTTTAACCAAGTAGGTAAAACCATTTTGCATTTAGTTGCATATAGTTTAGGTTGCATATAGTTTATTTACATTGAATAAATGTTGATGCCATTTGCTTTCTCTTGGCTTAAGCATGAGGACATGCTTGGTTTAAGTGTGGGGAGGTTGACAAACCCCATCAGTAGGGTTTATCTTGTGCTTGATTTAAGGGATCTTATGACCTTTTACCCACATTTATCCAATGAAATAGCATGGTTTTGTATATTCTCCTTTAATTGTGCTTAAGAGTGAAAACATGCTTTTTAGGACTTAAAATAGCTAAATCTAATTCTCCTTGATTCTATTAGATGCCTTGATATGTTTGTTAAGTGACATAAGGTTTAGGAGGCAAAGATTGGATCAAGGGAATGAAGAAAGAAGCATGAAAAGTTGGAGAACTCATGAAGAAATGAAAGAACCGGAAAGCTGTCAAGCCAACCTCTTCGCACTTAAATGACCATAACTTGAGCTACAGAGGTCCAAATGATGCGGTTCCAGTTGGGTTAGAAAGCTAACATCCGGGGCTTCGAAACGATATAAGATTTGCCATAGTTACTACACGTATGGTGGCGCGCACGCGCAAAGTACGCGCACGCGCCGTTGCTGCCATCTGGTTCACTTAATGCAACATGTGGCCAGCGATTTTAGAAGCATTGTGGGCCCAATCCAACTCATTTCTGATGATATTTAAGCCAAGGATTGAAGGGGAATCAACATACTTCTCACACTTTAGGGGTTTATAAATTTAGGGGTTTGTTACTTGTGACAATAAAGATCAATGCATAAGTGTTGTGAAATGAAAAGAAATTGCATGAGTATGTGAAAAAGTGAGAAATGGGTAGTTAGGTTAGCTTTGAAATTGTATAGGATGTCATAGGTTAGGTGGGAAGTTTAAGCTTATCAAAGATTCAAATTTCAAGCTCACTTGACCAAATATGCATCCTACCTTAACCCTAGCCCCATTACAACCTAAAGAAAAGACCTCATGATACATGTATGCATGCATTGAATAATTGTTGATTGTTAGAAGATAAACAAATTTTGGAAAGCATGATTAGGGGAGAATTGAGTGAATCAACCCCAAACACCGAGCGACTAGAGTGCAAACACTTCCGGTGAGGGTTCGATGCTCAATTCCTTGATTCCCGGCTTTCATGAGCATTCTTCTTGCAAGTCTATGTGAACTTCATATTTATACTTCAATTGGTAGGATTCATGAATCGTTATATGATCTTAAGCCCTACTTGTGCATGTATGTCTTGGAGAATGATTTATTTTTAACCAAGTAGGTAGAATCATTTTGCATTTAGTTGCATGCATATAGTTTCTTTGCTTTGAATAAGTGTCATATCCCTTATCTCATTCTTGGTTTAAGCATGAGGACATGCTTGGTTTAAGTGTGGGGAGGTTGACAAACCCCATTTTTAGGGTTTATCTTGTATTGATTTTAGGGGATTCTATAACCTTTCACCCACATTTATTCAATGAAATAGCATGGTTTTGTATATTCTCCTTTAATTGTGCTTAAGAGTGAAAACATGTTTTTTTAGGTCTTAAAATAGCTAAATGTAATTTACCTTGATTCCATTAGATGCCTTGATATGTTTGCTAAGTGATTTCAGATTTAGGAGGCAAAGATTGGATCAAGGGAATGAAGAAAGAAGCATGAAAAGTTGGAGAACTCATGAAGAAATGAAAGAACCGGAAAGCTGTCAAGCCGACCTCTTCGCACTTAAACGACCATAACTTGAGCTACAGAGGTCCAAATGATGCGGTTCCAGTTGGGTTGGAAAGCTAACATCCGGGGCTTCGAAACGATATAAGATTTGCCATAGTTGCTACAAGTATGGTGGCGCGCACGCGCCGTTGCTGCCACCTAGTTCACTTAAAGCAACATGTGGCCAGCGATTTTAGAAGCCTTGTGGGCCCAATCCAACTCATTTCTGATGCTATTTAAGCCAAGGATTGAAGGGGAATCAACATACTTCTCACACTTTAGATGTTAGTTACCATTAGTCATAGTTTAGTTTAGAAGTAGTTTCTAGAGAGAGAAGCTCTCACTTCTCTCTAGAATTAGGATTAGGATTAGGTTTAGTTCTTAGATCTAGATTTTATTCATCTTCTTCTACTTCTACCTTTCAATTCCTTGTTGTTACATTCATCTTCCTCTATTCTTTTGTTGTAATTTCCTTTATGTTGTTCTTATACTTTGATTGTAGATCCACTTTTGTTCCTTCCTTTCTCTTTCAATTCAATTCAAGGTAAATCATAATAATTGTGTTCCTTTTGATTTGTGTTGTTAATTCCTTTCAATAATTGTTGTTAGATTTTGTTCTTGTTGTTGACTTACTATGTTTTCCTTTTATGCCTTCCAAGTGTTTGATGAAATGCTTGGTTGGACTTTAGAGTAGGATTTTATACTCTTGGCTTGGAAAGGTAACTTAGGACCTCTTGAGTTACTAATGTCCAAGAGATTGATGATTGGGAGCCATTGACTCTAGTTCTCACTAATTGAATTAGTGGAGAGTTAGGACTTATGGACTAGGATTGATATAGCTCATTTGACTTTCCTTTACTACTAGTTAGAGGATGATTTAATGAGATTAATCCTTGCCAATTCTCATATTGTGGTTAGTGATTAGGATAGAGATCCTTGACCACCAACACTTGCCAAGACCCTTTTTAGGCCTTAGTTACTTTCTTGTCATTTATCTTCCATGTTTCTTATCAAAACCCCAAAATAACTCACAACCAATAACAAGACACTCTATTGTAATTCCTAGGGAGAACGACCCGAGGTTTGAATACTTCGGTTTATAAAATTAGGGGTTTGTTACTTGTGACAAACAATCTTTTGTATGAAAGGATTTTTGTTTGGTTTAGAAACTATACTTTACAACGAGAATTCATTTGTGAATTCTAAACCGTCAAAAATCCAATCGTCAATGATTCAAGTCATTATCCTAACGGTGGCTGGGAATATCACCAAGAAATCACAGATTCTGAGCACTCCAATCAATGGAGATATGCTTCAGAGCTACAAGATGAGCAAGAGAATCATATGGGATATTGCCCATCACCACAAATTGATTTAAGTCATTATTTTAATGGTGGTTGGGAATATCACCAAGAATCAACAAATTATGAGCAATCCAACCAGTGAGGACATGCTAATCAAGACAATTCCATGGAATACTGCCCAACACCATAAAATAATTCATGTTATTATGCTAATGGTGAATGGGAGTAACAACAAGGAATAAAAGAGTATGAACACCTCCCAGAGCCACAAGATGATTCATACTGCTATAACAACTACTCAGATTGTGACTGGGAGAGTCAAAATCAAAGAGATCTTGATGATCCATACTTTGTTCATCAAGAGACGTCATCACTGGAGTGTACTTTTGATAAATTCAGGCAAGATTGTCCCCCAATACCATAAAATGATCCATATTGTGATGAATTTTATAATGATTCACATTGTGGATGGGAGGATCAAAACCAGAAAGCATTTGATAGTTCATGCTCCACTTATCAAGAGCCATCATCACTTGAGCATACCTTCAATTCATTTATGCAAACTTGTCCAACCTCACCTCCCAGTTCCTCGTTTGAAAATTCTTCGTCACTTGATTATGCCTCAACACAAAGTCTCCTCCAAGATCCATATAACTCATTCCACCAATCGCAAAATTTATTCCACAATTCACAAGATTCATTCCATACCACTAAAAACAACCTCACCACAACACATCCATATCTACAAAATTTCTCTCAACCTTTATATTTTGAGCTAGTAGCTGAGGATCCCCTTCAAAAGTCCAGAGAATTATTGGAAAGGCAAGAACAATCCTGGAGAGAACAAGAAATTCTCGTCCAAAAGATGGATGAGCACTTGAAGAAAATAAGGAAACACTCAGAACCGCTAAGCAAAGAAGATGAAGACCAATTGATGGATGTGAAGGAGGAAGTGGAAGAGCAAGAAGAAGAGGCACCTGTGTCAAGCAAACTTTCAATGAAGAATGAGGTGGTGGAGGTAGTTGAACCTGAAACTGCACTTGAGATGACAAGGGAACATGAGAACTCACAACCCTTACAAACTTTCCTGAACCAAAGATTCTCAACACTTGAATCTGTGATTGAAAGATATGAAGAGGAGATGAAGAAATCTTGGGAATAACAACATACCTCCTCCATGAAAGTGCTATTAAATCAAATGTTAAGTACAAAAGAGGAAGTAGAAAAACAAGAAAGTGAGGAAGACAATGAAGGAAGTCCAAACTCAAGTGAAGCAGAGAATTACATAGATGAAGGAATCATTGAACTACAAATGCAAGAAGCTCTTGATGAAGAGAACACTCCAACCAACACACAACCACCAAGTCTTGATATCCAATAAGTGAAGGCAACTAACAAGAGCACCGAGAAGAGGACTGTGACCAAGATACCAAGGACAACATTCAAGAAAAGGTCAACTGTAGACAATCCTACCCCTGATCCAGCAAGCAAGTTCAATCCAGCAAATAACAAAAAGAAAGCTTACTGAGGAGAGACCAAAACAGGGAACAACAGTTGAATCTTCTCCCCCCTTAAGGTCATTCCTCTTAACAAACTGGAAGAAGAGTAAGATAGTGAAGAACAACATGTCAAGCTAATGACACTAAAAGAGAGCTTGTTGGGAGGCAACCCAACTTTAGGTAACATTTTATTTCTCTACTTTGTTTATTTTCTTTCCTTGCCTTGTTTAATTTCAATAAATAGGCGTATGATTACATTCTAAGTTTGGTGTTGCCCTGCAACGGTTTGCTTTCAATATTTCTGAATGATTGCGTCAATCCTAAATTGAAAGTGTCACACTAAGTTTCTAAGTTTGGTGAGTCATTTCTTTGTTTTTAAAGCTTTCATTTATTTTGCTCCTTAATTGTTCTTGTTAATACCTCACGAAGAAATTGATGCCAGGGCATCTTGGCTAGTTTTACTAGCCTTTTTTTGTATGCTTTAGGTTGGTTTCATGCATTTTCTTAGGAAATAAGCAAGTATTTGGTTGAAAATGCAATCATACCATGATTCAAGCAAACATTGTGAATTTTGAATGATTTCATGAGAATTATGCATGAATTGAATGATAAATTGGATGATGCATGATCCCATGATTAAGAGCAAGACTTTGATGTACTTTGTTTGATTGATTTCAGGTAACAAGAAGTATAGAAGAGCCATGTTAGTGGCTACGTTAGTGCCACTAACGTGGCCATCAACATGGAAGAAAAGAGAAGCCCCAACGTTAATGAGAAAGTTAATGGCATTAACTTTGAAGAAGGAGAGCATGGAACGTTAGTGGTAAAAGTAAACACCACTAACATTAGGGAAGGGGCAAGAAGACCCACGTTAGCTTCCACATTAGTTACATTAACGTGGGAACTAACGTGGAAGGAAAGGGAAACGCCAACGTTAGTGGAAAAAGTGAATGCCACTAATGTTTGCGAAGCCAAGAACACCCACGTTAGCTTCCACGTTAGTTACATTAATGTGGGAACTAACGTGGAAGGAAAGGGAAACTCCAATTTTAGTGGAAAAGGTGAACGCCACTAACGTTTGCGAAGCAAAGGAAGACCTACGTTAACGGCCACGTTAGTTACACTAACGTGGGCAAAAATCTCACCTGGCAGCCTAACTACGCCTTCTTCTAACAAGAATAACTAGAGCCACAAAGCTCCAAATGAGGTGATTCCAAAAGCATTGGAAAGTAGGATTCCAGAGCTTTCCAAGAATATATGATACTACATGGTGGATGATGAGCGGATAATTTGTACGCTTTTTGGCATTGTTTTTAGTATGTTTTTAGTATGATCTAGTTAGTTTTTAGTATATTTTTATTAGTTTTTAGTTAAAATTCACTTTTCTGGACTTTACTATGAGTTTGTGTGTTTTTCTGTGATTTCAGATATTTTCTGGCTGAAATTGAGGGACCTGAGCAAAAATCTGATTCAGAGACTAAAAAGGACTGCAGATGCTGTTAGATTCTGACCTCCCTGCACTCAAAGCGGATTTTCTGGAGCTACAAAAGCCCAATTGGCGCGCTCTCAACGGCGTTGGAAAGTAGACAATCTGGGCTTTCCAGCAATATGTGATAGTCCATACTTTGCCCAAGATTTGATGGCCCAAACCGGCGTTCAAAGTCACCCTCAGGAATTCCAGCGTTAAACGCCGGAACTGGCACCAAAATGGGAGTTAAACGCCCAAACTGGCACTAAAGCTGGCGTTTAACTCCAGAAGGAGTCTCTACACGAAAATGCTTCATTGCTCAGCCCAAGCACACACCAAGTGGGCCCGGAAGTGGATTTTTATGTCATTTACTCATCTCTGTAAACCTTAGGCTACTAGTTTTCTATAAGTAGGACCTTTTATTATTGTATTGAGATATATGGGTAGTTATCTTTGTTTTGATGCTATCTTAGATCATTGGGAGGCTGGCCATTCGGCCATGCCTAGACCTTGTTCTTATGTATTTTCAACGGTGGAGTTTCTACACACCATAGATTAAGGTGTGGAGCTCTGCTGTACCTCGAGTATTAATGCAATTACTATTGTTCTTCTATTCAATTCCGCTTGTTCTTGTTCTAAGATATCACTTGTTCTTCAACTTGATGAATGTGATGATCCGTGACACTCATCATCATTCTCACCTATGAACGTGTGACTGACAACCACCTCCGTTCTACCTTCGATTGGGTGAATATCTCTTGGATTCCTGATACACGATGCATGGTTGATCGCCTGACAACCGAGTGCTTGCCTGACAAACGAGCCAGCCATTCCGTGAGATCAGAGTCTTCGTGGTATAGGCTAGAACTGATGGCGGCATTCAAGAGAATCCGGAAGGTCTAACCTTGTCTGTGGTATTCTGAGTAGGATTCAATGATTGAATGACTGTGACGTGCTTCAAACTCCTGAGGGCGGGGCGTTAGTGATAGACGCAAAAGAATCACTGGATTCTATTCCGGCCTGATCGAGAACCGACAGATGGATAGCCGTGCCGTGACAGGGTGCGTTGAACATTTCCACTGAGAGGATGGGAGGTAGCCACTGACAACGGTGAAACCCTTGCTTAAGCTTGCCATGGAAAGGAGGAAGAAGGATTGGATGAAGACAGTAGGAAAGCAGAGAGACGGAAGGGAAGGCATCTTCATACGCTTATCTGAAATTCCTACCAATGAATTACATAAGTATCTCTATCTTTATCTTTATGTTTTATGCGTTTATCACCATACCCATTTGAGTTTGCCTGACTGAGATTTACAAGGTGACCATAGCTTGCTTCATACCAACAATCTCTGTGGGATCAACCCTTACTCGCGTAAGGTTTATTACTTGGACGACCCAGTACACTTGCTGGTTAGTTGTGCGAAGTTGTGTTTATGCCATGGTATTGAACACCAAGTTTTTGGATTCATTACCGGGGATTATTTGATTTGTAAAAAGTATTGATCACAATTTCGCGCTACCAAGTTTTTGGCGCCGTTGCCGGGGATTGTTGAGTTTGGACAACTGACGGTTCATCTTGTTGCTTAGATTAGGTATTTTTTTTTTTCAGAATTCTTGAAGATGAATTCTAGAGTTTCATGATGATTTGTTGAAGTCTGGCTGGCTGAGAAGCCATGTCTAATTTCATTGGACCGAGGTTTCAACTTATCATCACAAGAGCTTGTTGATTTCTATCAAACTTGTATTGGAGCAGTGATCTGCTAAGGCTTGGCTGGCCTTTGGCCATGTCTAGTGTTTTGGACCGAAGCTTTCTTTGAAAGCTTGGCTGGCTGTGAAGCCATGTCTAATTCCTGGACCGGAGTCTTAGACTAGCATTGCACTGATTCCTGGAATTCTCATTAAGAATTTTGATACCTTTATTTTCTTTTTCCACTTAATTTTCGAAAATCACACAAAAAAATTACAAAATCATAAAATCTAAAAATATTGTATGTTTCTTGTTTGAGTCTAGTGTTTTATTTTAAGTTTAGTGTCAATTGCATGCATTCATTCATGTGTCTTAAGGATCTTCAAATAATTCTTGATGATTTCTTACTCTGATCTTTGAATTCTCTTGACTTGAGTGTTTATGTGTCTCATATGCATTCTCATTAGTGTCAGTAGTATACAAACTGCTAAGTTTGGTGTCTTGCATGCATTGTTATTTGATTTTAGTTGCATTTTGATTATTAAAAATCCAAAAATATTTTTAATATGTGTCTTCTCAAGTCAATAATACAGAGAATTGAAGATTCAGAACATACAGCAGAGGAATTGCACAGAAAAAGCTGGGCGTTCAAAACGCCCAGTGAAGAAGGACAGACTGGCGTTTAAACGCCAGCCAGGGTACCTGGTTGGGCGTTTAACGCCTAAAAGGGTATAGTTTTGGGCGTTAAACGCCAGAATGTGCACCATTCTGGGCGTTTAACGCCAGGATGGCACAAGAGGGAAGATTCTATTTTTCAATGCAATTTTTTTTCAGTTTTCAAACTTTTTTCAAAATCAAATCTTTTTCAAATCATATCTTTTCAATCATATGTTTTCAAAATCAATTTCTTTATATTTTTAAAAATACTTGCTATCAATTAATGATTTGATTCAACATTTCAAGTATGTTGCCTTTTCTGTTGAGAAAGGTTTAATGTTTGAATCATATCTTTTCTTGTTAGCCAAGTCATTAATTTTCAAAATCAAATCTTTTTAAAATGTTTTTCAAATCATATCTTCTCAATCACATCTTTTTAAAACTAATCATATCTTCTTAACCACATCTTTTTCAAAATAGTTTTCAATCAAATCTTTTTTATTTCTAATTTCAAAATCTTTTTCAAAAAATCACTTGATTTCTTTTCCACTTTCATTTTCGAAAATCAATTAGTGTTTTTCAAAAATGTTTTCAAAATCTTTTACTTAACTTTCGAAAATTACTTCCCTTCTTCTCACATCCTTCTATTTATGGACTAACAATATTCCTTAATGCAAAATTTGAACTCTATCTCCTTTGATAAAGTTCGAATTTTCTACTTCTGTCTTCTACTTTTCTTTTCCTCTGACACCTAAAGGAATCTCTATACTGTGACATAGAGGATTCCACATTTTCTTGTTCCCTTCTCTTTCTTATGAGCAGGAGCAAGGACAAAAGCATTCTTGTTGAGGATGATCCTGAACCTGAAAGGACCTTGAAGAGAAAGCTAAGAGAAGCCAAAGCATAACTCTCTGTAGAGGACCTAACAGAAATCTTCAAAGAAGAAGAACAAATGGCAGCCGAAAATAACAACAATGCCAACAATGCAAGCAAGGTGCTGGGTGACTTTACTGCACCTACTCCCGACTTTTATGGGAGAAGCATCTCTATCCCTGCCATTGGAGCAAACAACTTTGAGCTTAAGCCTCAATTAGTTTCTCTAATGCAACAGAATTGCAAGTTCCATGGACTTCCATTGGAAGATCCTCATCAGTTTTTAGCTGAATTCTTGCAAATCTGTGACACTGTCAAGACTAATAGGGTTGACCCTGAGGTCTACAGACTTATGCTATTCCCTTTTGCTGTAAGAGACAGAGCTAGGACATGGTTGGACTCACAACCTAAAGAAAGCCTGAACTCTTGGGAAAAGCTAGTCAATGCCTTCTTGGCAAAGTTCTTTCCACCTCAAAAATTGAGTAAGCTTAGAGTGGAAGTCCAAACCTTCAGACAGAAGGAAGGAGAATCCCTCTATGAAGCTTGGGAAAGATACAAACAATTAATCAGAAAGTGTCCCTCTGATATGCTTTCTGAATGGAGCATCATAGGTATTTTCTATGATGGTCTCTCTGAACTATCCAAAATGTCTTTGGATAGCTCTGCTGGAGGCTCTCTTCATCTGAAGAAGACGCCTACAGAAGCTCAAGCGCTGATTGAAATGGTTGCAAATAACCAATTCATGTACACTTCTGAAAGAAATCCTGTGAACAATGGGACTAGTCAGAAGAAAGGAGTTCTTGAGATTGACACTCTGAATGCCATATTGGCTCAGAACAAAATATTGACTCAACAAGTCAATAGGATTTCTCAAAGTCTGTCTGGAATGCAAAATGCACCAAGCAGTACTAAGGAGGCTTCATCTGAGGAAGAAGCCTATGATCCTGAGAACCCTTCAATGGAAGAGGTGAATTACATGGGAGAATCCTATGGAAACACCTATAATCCTTCATGGAGAAATCATCCAAATTTCTCATGGAAGGATCAACAGAGACCTCAACAAGGTTTCAACAATAATAATGGTGGAAGAAACAGGTTTAGCAATAGCAAGCCTTTTCCATCATCTTCTCAGCAACAGACAGAGAGTTCTAAACAGAATACCTCTGACTTAGCAACCATGGTCTCTGATCTAATCAAAACCACTCAAAGTTTCATGACTGAAACAAGGTCCTCCATTAGAAACTTGGAGGCACAAGTGGGTCAGCTGAGCAAGAGAATTACTGAACTCCCTCCTAGTACTCTCCCAAGCAATACAGAAGAAAATCCAAAAGAAGAGTGCAAGGCCATCAACATGGCCGAATTTTGGGAGGAAGGAGAGGCAGTGAACGCCACTGAGGAAGACCTCAATGGACGTCCACTGGCCTCCAATGAGTTCCCCAATGAGGAACCATGGGAATCTAAGGCTCAAAATGAGACCATAGAGATTCCATTGGACTTACTTCTGCCATTCATGAGCTCTGATGAGTATTCTTCCTCTGAAGAGGATGAGTATGTCACTGAAGAGCAAGTTGCTAAATACTTTGGAGCAATCATGAAGCTAAATGACAAGTTATTTGGAAATGAGACTTGGGAGGATGAACCCCCATTGCTCACCAAGGAACTGGATGACTTGTCTAGGCAGAAACTGCCTCAAAAGAGACAGGATCCTGGGAAGTTTTCAATACCTTGTACCATAGGCACCATGACCTTCAAGAAGGCCTTGTGTGACTTAGGGTCAAGTGTAAACCTCATGCCTCTCTCTGTAATGGAGAAGTTAGGGATCTCTGAGGTGCAAGCTGCAAAAATCTCACTAGAGATGGCAGACAATTCAAGAAAACAAGCCTATGGACTTGTAGAGGATGTTCTGGTTAAAGTTAAAGACCATTACATCCCTACTGATTTCATAGTCCTAGAGACTGGGAAGTGCATGGATGAATCCATCATCCTTGGCAGACCCTTCCTAGCCACAGCAAGGGCTGTGATTGATGTTGATAGAGGAGAGTTGATCATTCAAGTGAATGAAGAATCCTTGGTGTTTAAGGCTCAAGGATATCCCTCTGTCATCATGGAGAGGAAGCATGAAGAGCTTCTCTCAAAACAGAGCCAAACAGAGCCCCCACAGTCAAACTCTAAGTTTGGTGTTGGGAGGCCACAACCAACTTCTAAGTTTGGTGTTGAACCCCCACATTCAAACTCTAAGTTTGGTGTTGGGAGGTTCCAACATAGCTCTGAGCATTTCTGAGGCTCCATGAGAGTCCTCTGTCAAGCTAATGACATTAAAGAAGCGCTTGTTGGGAGGCAACCCAATGTTTTATAATTAACTATTTTCTTTTGTTATTTTATATTTTTTTAGGTTGATGATCATGAGAAGTCACAAAATCAATGAAAAGAGCAAAAACAGAATGAAAAAAAGGAAGAAAAACAGCACACCCTGGAGGACGCACCTACTGGCGTTTAAACGCCAGTAAGGTTAGCAGATGGGCGTTTAACGCCCACTCTGGCACCATTCTGGGCGTTTAACACCAGAAAGGGGCACCAGACTGGCGTTAAACGCCAGAAAAGGGCAAGAAGCTGGCGTTAAACGCCAGAAATGGGCACCAGCCCGGCGTTTAACGCCAGAAATGGCTAAAAACGCAATTTTGCTTGCCATTTGGTGCAGGGATGACTTTTCCTTGACACCTCAGGATCTGTGGACCCCATAGGATCCCCACCTACCTCACCACCCTCTCTCTTCTTCACCCATCACCTCAACACCTCTTCCCCAAAAACCCTTCACCTATCAAATCCCTTATTTCTCTTCACCACTCACATCCATCCTTCATAAAACCCCACCTACCCCACCATTCAAATTCAAACCACTTTCCCACCCAAACCCACCCTCACTTGACCGAACCTTTCCCTTCTCCCTCTCCTATATAAACCCTTCTTCACTCCTTCATTTTCACACAACATACACACCACTTCTCCCCTTCTTGGCCGAAAACAAAAGCCATTCCTCTCTCCTTCATTTCTTCTTCTTCTACTCTCTTCTTTCTTAATTTGCTCGAGGACGAGCAAACCTTTTAAGTTTGGTGTGGTAAAAGCATTGCTTTTTGTTTTTGCATAACCATTTATGGCATCCAAGGCCGGAGAAACCTCTAGAAAGAGGAAAGGGAAGGCAAAAGCTTCCACCTCCGAGTCATGGGAGATGGAGAGATTCATCTCAAGGGTGCATCAAGACCACTTCTATGAAGTTGTGGCCTTGAAGAAGGTGATCCCCGAGGTCCCTTTTTCACTCAAAAAGAGTGAATATCCGGAGATCCGACATGAGATCCGAAGAAGAGGTTGGGAAGTCCTTACCAACCCCATTCAACAAGTCAGAATCTTGATGGTTCAAGAGTTCTATGCCAATGCATGGATCACCAAGAACCATGATCAAAGTGTGAACCCGGATCCAAAGAATTATCTTACTATGGTTCGGGGGAAATACTTGGATTTTAGTCCGGAAAGTGTAAGGTTGGCATTCAATTTGCCCATGATGCAAGGAGATGAACACCCTTACACTAGAAGGGTCAACTTTGATCAAAGGTTGGACCAAGTCCTCACAGTTATTTGTGAAGAGGGCGCCCAATGGAAGAGAGATTCCAGAGGGAAGCCGGTTCAATTGAGAAGGCATGACCTCAAACCCGTGGCTAGAGGATGGTTGGAGTTTATCCAACGCTCAATCATTCCCACTAGCAACCGGTCCGAAGTTACTATAGACCGGGCTATCATGATTCATAGCATCATGATTGGAGAAGAAATAGAAGTTCATGAGGTCATAGCTCAAGAGCTTTATAAGGTGGCGGACAAGTCCTCTACCTTGGCAAGGTTAGCCTTCCCTCATCTCATCTGTCACCTCTGTTATTCAGTTGGAGTTGACATAGAGGGAGACACCCCTATTGATGAGGACAAGCCCATCACTAAGAAGAGGATGGAGCACACAAGAGACCCCACTCATCATGAGATCCCTGAGATACCTCAAGGGATGCACTTTCCTCCACAAAACTATTGGGAGCAACTAAACACCTCCCTAGGAGAATTGAGTTCCAACATGGGACAACTAAAGGTGGAGCATCAAGAACACTCCATCATCCTCCATGAAATTAGAGAAGATCAAAGAATCATGAGAGAGGAGCAACAAAGACAAGGAAGAGATATTGAGGAGCTCAAGCACTCCATAGGATCTTTAAGAGGAAGAAAGAGCCGCCATCACTAAGGTGGACCCGTTCTTTAATTTTCTTGTTCTTTATTTTCCTGTTTTTCGAATTTTAATGCTTATGTTTATCTATGTTTGTGTCTTGTGATCATTAGTGTCTTAGTGTCTATGCCTAAAAGTTATGAATGTCCTATGAATCCATCACCTTTCTTGAATAAAAAAAATGTTCTTAATTGAAAAAGAGTAGAATTGCATGAATTTTGAATTTTATAACAGTTTAATTATTTTGATGTGGTGGCAATACTTTTGTTCTCTGAATGTATGCTTAAACAGTGCATATGTCTTTTGAATTTGTGGTTCATGAATGTTGGCTCTTGAAAGAATGATGAAAAAGGAGACATGTTGCTGAGGATCTGAAAAATCATTAAAATGATTCTTGAAGCAAGAAGAAGCAGTGAATACAAAAAAAAATTCGAAAAAAAAGAGAAAACGAAAAAAAAAGAAAAGAAAAAGAAATAAAGTTGTGATCCAAGGCAACAAGAGTGTGCTTAAGAACCCTGGACACCTCTAATTGGGGACTCTAGCAAAGCTGAGTCACAATCTGAAAAGGATCACCCAATTATGTGTCTGTGGCATGTATGTATCCGGTGGTAATACTGGAAGACAGAGTGCTTTGGGCCACGGCCAAGACTCAATAAGTAGCTATGTTCAAGAATCATCATACTCAACTAGGAGAATCAATAACACTATCTGAATTCTGAGTTCCTAAAGAAACCAATCATTCTGAATTTCAAAGGATAGAGTGAGATGTCAAAACTATTCAGAGGCAAAAAGCTAAAAGCCCCGCTCATCAAATTAATACTGATCTTCATAGATGTTTTTGGAATTCATTGCATATTCTCTTCTTTTTATCTTACTTGATTTTCAGTTGCTTGAGGACAAGCAACAATTTAAGTTTGGTGTTGTGATGAGCGGATAATTTGTACGCTTTTTGGCATTGTTTTTAGTATGTTTTTAGTATGATCTAGTTAGTTTTTAGTATATTTTTATTAGTTTTTAGTTAAAATTCACATTTCTGGGCTTTACTATGAGTTTGTGTGTTTTACTGTGATTTCAGGTATTTTCTGGCTGAAATTGAAGGACCTAAGCAAAAATCAGATTCAGAGACTAAAAAGGACTGCAGATGCTGTTGGATTCTGACCTCCCTGCACTCAAAGCGAATTTTCTGGAGCTACAGAAGCCCAATTGGCGCGCTCTTAACGGCGTTGGAAAGTAGACATCCTGGGCTTTCCAGCAATATATGATAGTCCATACTTTTCCCAAGATTTAATGGCCCAAACCGGCGTTCAAAGTCACCCTCAGGAATTCCAGCGTTAAACGCCAGAACTGGCACCAAAATGGGAGTTAAACGCCCAAACTGGCACTAAAGCTGGCGTTTAACTCCAGAAGGAGTCTCTACACGAAAATGCTTCATTGCTCAGCCCAAGCACACACCAAGTGGGCCCGGAAGTGGATTTTTATGTCATTTACTCATCTCTGTAAACCTTAGGCTACTAGTTTTCTATAAGTAGGACCTTTTACTATTGTATTGAGATATCTGGGTAGTTATCTTTGTTTTGATGCTATCTTAGATCATTGGGAGGCTGGCCATTCGGCCATGCCTAGACCTTGTTCTTATGTATTTTCAACGGTGGAGTTTCTACACACCATAGATTAAGGTGTGGAGCTCTGCTGTACCTCGAGTATTAATGCAATTACTATTGTTCTTCTATTCAATTCCGCTTGTTCTTGTTCTAAGATATCACTTGTTCTTCAACTTGATGAATGTGATGATCCGTGACACTCATCATCATTCTCACCTATGAACGTGTGACTGACAACCACCTCCATTCTACCTTCGATTGGGTGAATATCTCTTGGATTCCTGATACACGATGCATGGTTGATCGCCTGACAACCGAGTGCTCGCCTGACAAACGAGCCAGCCATTCCGTGAGATCAGAGTCTTCGTGGTATAGGCTAGAACTGATGGCGGCATTCAAGAGAATCCGGAAGGTCTAACCTTGTCTATGGTATTCTGAGTAGGATTCAATGACTGAATGACTGTGACGTGCTTCAAACTCCTGAGGGCGGGGCGTTAGTGACAGACGCAAAAGAATCACTGGATTCTATTCCGGCCTGATCGAGAACCGACAGATGGATAGCCGTGCCGTGACAGGGTCCGTTGAACATTTCCACTGAGAGGATGGGAGGTAGCCACTGACAACGGTGAAACCCTTGCTTAAGCTTTCCATGGAAAGGAGGAAGAAGGATTGGATGAAGACAGTAGGAAAGCAGAGAGACGGAAGGGAAGGCATCTTCATACGCTTATCTGAAATTCCTACCAATGAATTACATAAGTATCTCTATCTTTATCTTTATGTTTTATGCGTTTATCACCATACCCATTTGAGTTTGCCTGACTGAGATTTACAAGGTGACCATAGCTTGCTTCATACCAACAATCTCTGTGGGATCGACCCTTACTCGCGTAAGGTTTATTACTTGGACGACCCAGTACACTTGCTGGTTAGTTGTGCGAAGTTGTGTTTATGCCATGGTATTGAACATCAAGTTTTTGGATTCATTACCGGGGATTATTTGATTTGTGAAAAGTATTGATCACAATTTTGCGCTACCAGTGGACATTAAATTTGAGGGAGAAAACCTGCCCCAAAAGTGCAAAGATGAACATGGTATCAACCTGTAGTAAGGCCAGCTGACCTCTTCACCTTCCAAGAATTGTAACTCGAATTGTAAAGCTCCAAATGATGCGCTGTTAAGGGATTTGGAAAGTAGACATCTAGGGCTTTTCAACAATATATAATAGTATGGGGTGCACATTAAGTTTGTACTTCCAAACCTAGCAATATTAATCCCCAAATCGCTAACGTTATTGTGACTCACTTTTTCCAGTAACGCCAGCGACTATGCCAGCGACCCTGTCATTTTCAAAGGAGCATAATTTGAGTTACAGAGGTCCAATTGAGATGATTTTAGTTGCATTAGAAAGCTGACATTCAGAGCTTTCTAAAGATATATAATAGTCTATAGTGGGCATGAAATTGGAGCACAAACAAGAGGCATATTTTAAGCCCCAAAAACACCAACTAGGTAGCAAGTGTAACGTTAGCCACAATAACTTCAGCACTAACGCCACACTTGAAGCGTTAGTGTGGCTAACAGCAACACTAACGCTAAGCATCTGGACCTTAACTTGATTCATTTCTCTCTCAAGTCCACTTCAAAGCTCAAGCAAGCAAGCCCACAACTGCCAACCAATCAAGGCCACAAGAAGCATCTAGAATAGGAATTTTCATTTAATTGTAATTTGCTTTTAATTTCATTTTGTAATTTAGGAGAGCCTATATAAGGGCCTTAGTTTTTACATTCAAGAGGGCTAGATCTGGGATTCTAAAATCAGGGATTGAAGAGGGGTTTTCGGACTCCCTCCCCTCACACACATTTTCTTCTCTTTCTTTTTTTTTTGTACTTTTCATTTATGAATTTTGAAGTTTCAATTTTAGTTTTAATCTTCATCTTTACTTTTCTGTACTTCTTTCTTTTCTATTTTTGTAGAGCAATGATCAACTAACTCTTTTCATTGGGTTAGAGAGCTCTATTATGATTCAATGGATCAATTGTAGTTCTTATTCTTCTTCTTCTTTCTTTTCTCTTGATTTTACTAGAGAGCTTTCGATCTTCATCCAATTGGGTAATTGTCTCGAAAGAGAAATTGCTCATACTTGGATATCCTCTGAACCTTGGAAGAGGAATGAGGAAATCATGCTAGAAATGCTCTCTCACATTGGATTAGGTTGGGGGTTGGATGGAATTGTGACATTTAATCCTACCAATACTTTGATCTATGAATGTGTGTGGTATAATCAGTTACCAAACTTCATCTCTTCCCATGAGCAATTAAATCAAGGAATTTGGAAATTGTTCAAGCTTAGAGAGATTGGATTGCCAAAGAATTGGGATCCAATCACTTAAGATTGCCAAGGAGATCAATGAATGCATTGATTGAGGAAGAGATGAGAATGAACTTGATCCAGAGGATTGAAATATCTCTTGATCCCAATGTTCATTTTATTTTTAGCTCTTATATTTACTTTTCTTGCCATTTTACTTTTCTGCACTTTATTACTTTCTTTACTTTTATGCCATTTACATTTCCTCGTTAATTATTACTCCAATATGATTCATCTAACTAGGGTAATCAATTAACCATTGATTTCTTAATTCGTTAATCCCTGTGGATTCGACCTCACTCTATTGTGAGTTTTTACTTGACGACAATTCGGTATACTTGCCGAAGGGAAATTTGTTCAGAGACAAGTTTTTGTGCATCAGAAATCCTTTTTCATGACAAATTCTTTCCTTGGTGATTGTATTTAACATATAACAGTTCCCTTTGTTTAGTTTTACTTCAAATAAATTGACATATGGTTGCATTCTAAGTTTAGTATTGCTAAGCAACAAAATTTGTTTACAATCTATACTGGATACTTACATCAATTCCAAGTGAAAGTGTCACACTAAGTTTGGTGTGGCACTTATTCTTCATGCAATGTATCATGCACACCCTCTTATGTTTGCAATCACAATATCTATGTTTCCAGTTTCCTTTTTTCCTCCTACTTACTTCCAGCACTGTAAATTGCATGATTGTCTTTATCTTCTCTGTATGCATGTGTGTTATAAATAAGCATAGTTTGATTACTGATTTTTAACATCTTGTTGTGACATTATGACTACCAACATGAGTTTTGTGAGATCAAAAGCAATAAAGTATCATGATCATAAACAAACAAGGTCATTAAAAAAAGAACTTAGCATGAGCTTTTGAGTATTGGAAGGCTAGTATATTGTTGCTCAGTTGCATTAGATTTTATTTAATTGAAGTTTTCATCTAGGACATTTTATGAAATTCTTGAAATCATGAAAACCTTGAAAAAGCAATCGCAAATTAAGGCAAGAAAAGCAAAAGGGAAAGAATGAGAAAGCTAAAGGCTCTGAGTACCAATGACAATTCATTTGTTAAGTACTTGTGGTGTTTATGTATCAGGAAAAAAACATGAAAACAAAATACTTAGAGTCAAGGCTAGTCTCAAGTGAAAATGCACTCCCTCAAAGCTCAAGGCTCTGAGAATCAATGATTAGAGAGTCAAGAAAAGAAACAAATGAGCTTAATGAAGTCCTCTAATTAAATGCTTGTGGTGCTTATCTATCAAGTGGTAATACTTGAAAACAAAGCATTTAGAATCGTAGCTTTGTTATCAACTAATGGGCAAAACACTCAAAAGGAGAAGCTAATAAGAAAATTAAAAGCTTGTTTCAAGGAAGAAATATAATGAAAAGATTTCATAAAATGAGCTAGATAGAAGCATAAATTATTTACATTTCTTTAGAATTCTACACAAACTCACTGGCAAGTATATCGAGTCGCATCAAGTAGTAATAACTCATAAGAGTGAGGTCGATCCCACAGGGATTGATGGATCAAGCAACTTTAGTGAGGTGATTAGTTTAGTCAAGCTAACAGTTGGGAATTAAGTGAAAATGAAGTGACAGAAAGTAAATTGCAGAGAATTTAAAGTGTAGAATGTAGATTTGCAGAAACTTAAAGAGCAAGAAAAGTAAATTGCATCAATTGTAAAAGGAATTGGTTGATGGAAATTTAAAGAAGACAGTAAATCAGAACTCAGAACAATTACAGAAAGATAAAAGTATGCAGGAAAATAAATCAAGCTCAATGTGAACGAAAATGTGAAATTGTAGAAAGATAAAAGTGTATCAAACTATGCTAAGCTCTCTGGAGTCTCTAATCCTTCAAGAGAGATCTGGAGTCTCTAATCCTCTAGCATGAGCCTTCTATTCTCTTCCTACTCCTACTGTGTGCCTCCCCTTTTGAAATGAAACTGATGCCCTTTATATAGGCTTCCTGAACTACTAAAATGAAATTCAAAATCAAAACAAATTACAATTAAATGTAAAATTCCTATTCTAGATGATCCTTGTGCTTTTGAGTGATGTCAATTGGGCTCTGCTTGCTTTGGTGTGTCAATGGGCTTAGAATCGGATTTAATTGAGTAGATAGTCACTTCCAGGAGAACGGAGTGTTCATTAAGTGAGCAGAAAGCTTTTATACCCACGCGTACGCTACCTCTGCGCGTGCGCGTCCTTTTTGCGTTTTTGGCCTTTCACGCACACGCATCTTTCACGCTTCAGCGTACTTTGGCAATCTGGCACATTGACGCGTGCGCGTCATGTACGCGTGCGCGTCTCTTTTCAGCGTTCACTTAGTGAGCGTAGCGTTCTTCAATTGAGCGCTCCCCACGCGTACGCGTCACCTACACGTACGTGTGGGTTTTCAAACATGCCATTTCCACGCTGCCGCTCAGCCCACGCTTGCGCGTCCTTCTTAAGGTAAGCCACATCCACGCGTACGCATCATGCACGCGTATGTGTCGATGGCTATACTTCCATTCCAATTTTTGTTTTGCTCGAAAACGCTCATTCTTGCAACGTAGCATTCTCTTTGTAATTGAACATTAATCACATCCACGCGTACGCGTCATGCATGGGTACGCGTGGGTCTTCAAAAATCCTTGACCGACGCGTAAGCGTTTTGTACGCGTGCGCGTCATAGCGTTTTCATGCCAAGAGCGCTCTGCTTGTTTAATTCATTGGCCACGCTTTTAAAAAGCGTGGCCTAAGGCTCCAAAGCGTGCTCAAACTTCAAAATGTGTCCAAAATGCTTCCTTTGAGCTTATTTTGTGCTTTTTACTTCTTTTCCTTCATCTTTTCACCTATCATCAACCAAACAGATACATCAAAGCCTTGGCATAATCATCAAATCTTGCATCATTCATATTATCAACTAAATCTTGCAAGAAATCTTATGAAAATGCATAAAATTACCAATGTTTGATTGAATCAAGACAAGCATGAAATTCTCACTCAAACACTTACTTATTGCCTAAAAATGCATGAAAACCAAGTAAAAACTAATGAAAAAGGCTTGTGAAACTAGCCTAAGATGACTTATCCTCACAACACCAAACTTAAATCTTGCTTGTCCCCAAATAAGGAGTAAGACAGAACAAAAAAGAATGCAGACAGAGAAGAGTATAAGTCTCTATTTGGAAAACATTCAATACTGGTTAATGGGGTTTTTATGCATGGTATCTTAGAGATTTTTATTCTGTGGCTAAGGCATCAACATCCCTTTGGATCCTTACTTGAATTAAACAAAAAAATGAGACTTGTTAATGCTTGGTCCTTAGTTTTTTTCTTCTTGTTCTCTTTCTCGGTTGCGATTTATTTCTTGCTGAGGCTTAATGCTATGTGGTAAGGCATCTTTTTAGAATAAGTGGTGCACATAATTGTGATCTCTAATAATGGCATTCAACTTGGTATGCGCATCTACTAACTCAGCACTTTCTTCACAACTTCGCACAACTAACCAGCAAGTGCACTGGGTCATCCAAGTAATAAACCTTACGTGAGTAAGGGTCGATCCCATGGAGATTGTTGGTATGAAGCAAGCTATGGTCATCTTGTAAGTCTCAGTTAGGCTGATTCAAATGGTTATGGAGTTTTCGAATAATAATAATAAATAAACAGAAATTAAAGATGAAAATACTTATGTAAATCATCGGTGAGAATTTCAGATAAGTATATGGAGATGCTTTATCCCTGTTGAATCTCTACTTTCCTTCTGCCTTCCTTCAATCCTTCTTACTCCTTTCCATGGCAAGATGTATGTAGGGCATCACCGTTGTCAATGGCTACATCCCATCCTCTCAGTGAAAAAGGTCCAAATGCTCTATCACAGCACGACTAATCATCTGTCGGTTCTCGATCATGCCGGAATAGAATCCATTGATTCTTTTGCGTTTGTCATCACGCCCAACAATCGCGAGTTTGAAGCTCGTCACAGTTATTCAATCCCTGAATCCTACTCGGAATACCACAGACAAGGTTTAGACTTTCCGGATTCTAATGAATGCCGCCATCAATTCTAGCTTATACCACGAAGATTCTGCTTAAGGAATCTAAGAGATATGCGTTCGGTCTAAGGTAGAACGGAAGTGGATGTCAGTCACGCGTTCATAGATGAAAATGATGATGAGTGTCACGGATCATTACATTCATCATGGTGATGTGCAACAAATATCTTAGAATAGGAATAAATTGAATTGAATAAAAAATAGTAGTAATTGCATTAAAACTCGAGGTACAGCAGAGTCCCACACCCTTAATCTATGGTGCGTAGAAACTCCACCGTTGAAAATACATAAGTGATGGTCTAGGCATGGCCGAATGGCCAGCCCCCAAGAACGTTATCAATAGTCTCCTAAAATGAATGATAGATTAAAACTGAGACCAAAGATGTCTAATACAATAGTAAAATGTCCTATTTATACTAGACTAGCTATTAGGGTTTACAGAAGTAAGTAATTGATGCAAAAATCCACTTCCGGGGCCCACTTGGTGTGTGCTTGGGCTGAGCTTGAGCTTTACACGTGCAGAGGCTTCTCTTGGAGTTGAACGCCATGTTATAACGTGTTTTTGACGTTCAACTCTAGTTCGTGAGGTGTTTCTGGCGTTTGACTCCAGAAGGCAACATAGAACTGGCGTTGAGCGCCAGTTTGCATCGTCTAATCTCGAACAAAGTATGGACTATTATATATTGCTGGAAAGCTCTGAATGTCTACTTTCCAACGCCATTGAGAGCGCGCCATTTAGAGTTCTATAGCTCTAGAAAATCCATTTCGAGTGCAGGGAGGTCAGAATCCAATAGCATAAGCAGTCCTTTGACAGCCTTTTATCAGAGTTTTGCTCAGGTCCCTCAATTTCAGCCAGAAAATATCTGAAATTACAGAAAAACATACAAACTCATAGTAAAGTCCAGAAATATGAATTTTACATAAAAACTAATAAAAACATCCCTAAAAGTAGTAGATCCTACTAAAAACTATCTAAAAATAATGCCAAAAAGCGTATAAATTATCCGCTCATCACAACACCAAACTTAAATTGTTGCTTGTCCCCAAGCAACTGAAAATTAATTAGGATAAAAAGAAGAGAATATACTATAAATCCCAAAATATCAATGAATATTAGTTCTAATTAGATGAGCGGAACTTGTAGCTTTTTGCTTCTGAACAGTTTTGGCATCTTACTTTTTCCTTTGAAGTTCAGAATGATTGGCTTCTATAAGAACTCAGAATTCAGATAGTGTTATTGATTCTCATAGTTAAGTATGTTGATTCTTGAACATAGCTACTTTTATGAGTCTTGGTCGTGACCCTAAGCACTTTGTTTTCCAGTATTACCACCGGATACATAAATGCCACAGACACATGACTGGGTGAACCTTTTCAGATTGTGACTCAGCTTTGCTAAAGTTCCCAGTTAGAGGTGTCCAGAGTTCTTAAAAACATTATTTTTGCTTTGGATCACAACTTTAACCACTCAGTCTCAAGCTTTTCACTTGGACCTACATGCCACAAGCATATGGTTAAGGACACCTTGATTCAGCCGCTTAGACCTGGATTTTATTTCCTTATGCCCTCCTATCCATTGATGCTCAAAGCCTTGGATCCTTTTTAAAGTTGTGATCCAAGGCAAAAAGAGTGTGCTTAAGAACCCTGGACACCTCTAATTGGGGACTCTAGCAAAGCTGAGTCACAATCTGAAAAGGTTCACCCAATTATGTGTCTGTGGCATGTATGTATCCGGTGGTAATACTGGAAGACAGAGTGCTTCGGGCCACGGCCAAGACTCAATAAGTAGCTGTGTTCAAGAATCATCATACTTAACTAGGAGAATCAATGACACTATCTAGATTCTGAGTTCCTAAAGAAGCCAATCATTCTGAATTTCAAAGGATAGAGTGAGATGCCAAAACTGTTCAGAGGCAAAAAGCTAAAAGCCCCGCTCATCTAATTAATACTGATCTTCATAGATGTTTTTGGAATTCATTGTATATTCTCTTCTTTTTATCTTATTTGATTTTCAGTTGCTTGAGGACAAGCAACAATTTAAGTTTGGTGTTGTGATGAGCGGATAATTTGTACGCTTTTTGGCATTGTTTTCAGTATGTTTTTAGTATGTTCTAGTTAGTTTTTAGTATATTTTTATTAATTTTTAGTTAAAATTCACTTTTCTGGACTTTACTATGAGTTTGTGTGTTTTTCTGTGATTTCAGGTATTTTCTGGCTGAAATTGAGGGACCTGAGCAAAAATCTGATTCAGATACTAAAAAGGACTGCAGATGCTGTTGGATTCTGACCTCCCTACAGGCGAAGTGGATTTTCTGGAGCTACAGAAGCCCAATTGGAGCGCTCTCAACGGCGTTGGAAAGTAGACATCCTGGGCTTTCCAGCAATGTATAATAGTCCATACTTTTCCCGAGATTTGATGGCCCAAACCGGCGTTCCAAATCAGCTCAAGACTGCCCGGCGTTAAACGCTAGAACTGGCACAAGAATGGGAGTTAAACGCCCAAACTGGCACAAAAGCTGGCGTTTAACTCCAAGAGAAGTCTCTACACGAAAATGCTTCAATGCTCAGCCCAAGCACACATCAAGTGGGCCCGGAAGTGGATTTTTATGTCATTTACTCATCTCTGTAAACCCTAGGCTACTAGTTCTCTATAAGTAGGACCTTTTACTATTGTATTGGAATCTTTTGATCACTTTAGATCTTAGATCATTGGGAGGCTGGCCTCACGGCCATGCCTAGACCTTGTTCTTATGTATTTTCAACGGTGGAGTTTCTACACACCATAGATTAAGGTGTGGAGCTCTGCTGTACCTCGAGTATTAATGCAATTACTATTGTTCTTCTATTCGATTCGGCTTATTCTTGTTCTAAGATATCACTTGTTCTTCAACTTGATGAATGTGATGATCCGTGACACTCATCATCATTCTCACCTATGAATGTGTGCCTGACAACCACCTCCGTTCTACCTTAGATTGGGTGGATATCTCTTGGATTCTTTAACCGGAATCTTCGTGGTATAAGCTAGAATTGATGGCGGCATTCAAGAGAATCCGAAAGGTCTAAACCTTGTCTGTGGCATTCTGAGTAGGATTCAATGATTGAATGACTGTGACGAGCTTCAAACTCGCGATTGTGGGGCGTTAGTGGCAGACGCAAAAGAATCACTGGATTCTATTCTGACATGATCGAGAACCGACAGCTGAATAGCCGTGCCGTGACAGGGTGCGTTGAACATTTTCACTGAGAGGGTGGGAGGTAGCCACTGACAACGGTGAAACCCTACATACAGCTTGCCATGGAAAGGAGTAAGAAGGATTGGATGAAGACAGTAGGAAAGCAGAGAGACAGAAGGGACCAAGCATCTTCATACGCTTATCTGAAATTCCCACCAATGAATTACATAAGTATCTCTATCTTTACCTTTATGTTTTATTCATCATTCATAACCATTTGAGTTTGCCTGACTAAGATTTACAAGGTGACCATAGCTTGCTTCATACCAACAATCTCTGTGGGATCGACCCTTACTCGCGTAAGGTTTATTACTTGGACGACCCAGTACACTTGCTGGTTAGTTGTGCGAAGTTGTGTTCATGCCATGGTATTGAACACCAAGTTTTTGGATTCATCACCGGGGATTATTTGAGTTGTGAAAAGTAGAGATCACAATTTCGTGCACCAGCCATATTGGGTAGGTTGGGTGGGAAAGGAATTTGAATTTGAAGGTAGGCGGGTTTTTTGGGAAAGAGTGGATGGATGTGAGTGGTGAAGAGGTGATGGGGATGAGAGATTAAGGTGATTGGTGAAGGGTTTTTGGGGAAGAGTGTTATTGGATTGTGTGAAGAGGAGAGAAGGTGAGTTGAGGTAGGTGGGGATCTTGTGGGGTCCACAGATCCTGGGGTGATCCTATGGGGTCCACAGATCTTGAGGTGTCAAGGATTATCATCCCTGGACCAATGAGGCATGTAAAACTCCCTCTGCATGCAATCCTGGCGTTCAACACCAGATTGATGCTTGTTTCTGGCGTTGAATGCCAACTTCATGCTTGTTTTGGGCGTTCAACACCTATTTGCAGCATGTTTCTGCGTTGAACGCCAGTTCTATGCTTGTTTCTGGCATTCAGCGCCAGCTCTCCTCGGGTGTATTCCTGGTGTTTAAACGCCAGGATGCTGCTTGTTTCTGGCGTTCAATGCCATATCCATGCTCTGTTCTTGCGTTGAACGCCAGCCAGATGCTCCTTACTGGCGTTTAAATGCCAGTAAGCCCTTCCTCCAGGGTGTGCTTTTTCTTCTGTTATTTTTTATTCTATTTTTAATTTTAATATTTATTTTGTGATCTCTAATAATGGCATTCAGCTTGGATGCGTATCTACTAACTCAGCACTTTCTTCACAACTTCACACAACTAACCAGCAAGTGCACTGGCTCGTCCAAGTAATAAACCTTACGTGAGTAAGGGTCGATCCCACGGAGATTATTGGTATGAAGCAAGCTATGGTCATCTTGTAAATCTCAGTTAGGCTGATTCAAATGGTTATGGAGTTTTCGAATAATAATAATAAATAAACAGAAATTAAAGATGGAAATACTTATTGAAATCATTGGTGAGAATTTCATATAAGTATATCGAGATGCTTTATCCCTGTTGAATCTCTGCTTTCCTACTGCATTCCTTCAATCCTTCTAACACCTTTTCATGGCAAGCTGTATGTAGGGCATCACCGTTGTCAATGACTACATCCCATCCTCTCAGTAAAAAAGGTCCAAATGCTCTATCACAAAATTTCATGAATGCCGCCATCAATTCTAGCTTATACCACGAAGATTCTGATTAAGGAATCTAAGAGATATACGTTCGGTCTAAGGTAGAACGGAAGTGGTTGTCAGTCACGCGTTCATAGGTGAGAATGATGATGAGTGTCATGGATCATCACATTTGTCATGGTGATGTGCAACGAATACCTTAGAACAGGAATAAACTGAATTGAATAGAAAATAGTAGTAATTGCATTAAAACTCGAGGTACAGCAGAGTTCCACACCCTTAATCTATGGTGTATAGAAACTCCACCGTTGAAAATACATAAGTGATGGTCCAGGGCTGGCCGAATGGCCAGCCCCCATGAACGTGATCTATAGTCTCCTAAAATGAATGATAGATTAAAACTGAGACCAAAGATGTCTAATACAATAGTAAAATGTCCTATTTATACTAGACTAGCTACTAGGGTTTACAGAAGTAAGTAATTGACGCAAAAATCCACTTCCGGGGTCCCACTTGGTGTGTGCTTGGGCTGAGCTTGAGATTTACACGTGTAGAAGCTTCTCTTGGAGTTGAACACCACGTTGTAACGTGTTTTTGGCGTTCAACTCTGGTTCATGACGTGTTTCTGGTGTTTGACTTCAGAATGCAATATGGAACTGGCATTGAGCGCCAGTTTGCGTCATCTAGTCTCAAATAAAGTATAAACTAGTATATATTGCTGGAAAGCTCGGGATGTCTACTTTCCAACGTTATTGCAAGCGCATCATTTGGAGTTCTGTAGCTCCAGAAAATCCATTTCGAGTGCAAGGAGGTCAGAATCCAACAGCATAAGCAGTCCTTTGACAGCCTTTTATCAGAGTTTTGCTCAGGTCCCTCAATTTCAGCCAGAAAATACCTGAAATCACAGAAAAACACACAAACTCATAGGAAAGTCAAGAAATATGAATTTTACATAAAAACTAATAAAAACATCCCTAAAAGTAGCTAGATCCTACTAAAAACTATCTAAAAATAATGCCAAAAAGCGTATAAATTATCCACTCATCAGTAAGCTTTCAGCCAGCATTCCCACCCCAGTTTGTTCAAGATGCTAGGTGTTAAAACACCCCTATAGGCTTACTTGCTAAAGCCTCTCCTTAGCGCACACACATCACAGGCATTTAGCTTGTTTTTGTTCTTTGGAAATTGATGTCCAGCACCTCTTTGGGTTACTAAATGCAGCTCTTGATGGTGGACTTTCGGTTGGCAATCCCGAGTTGGTTAACCCAAGTTGCCGGATGATGAAGCACCCCTTTGAACCTAGTTATCCAAGCTTATCTTTGTACAAGAACATCACAGGCATATATCCAAATCATAAGCCATTGGTGCCCAGCCTTGTTTATTTCTCTTTTGTTTCTTCTTTTCTTGTATTTTCTTTCTTTTGTTATGGACCTCTTTCATTTGTCAAGTCTCATCAAATGTAACTTAAGTTCATATCACAAAGTCATGCCAACATTCAGCCTTATTTATAAATCAGCTAATGAGCCAGCACATACCACCACATAACCTTATTTTGTCTCATATCATACAAGACTTTTACTCTTTCTCTATTTCACAGTTATTTTTCTTTTATTCAAAGCATATAATTCAAGTAAGATGAAAGTGAATCAAGCACTTAGACTAGCAAGCCATAACAGCATGAAAACAAACAGACAGTAAATAAATCTAATAGGACACTAATCAACAGGGGATATTTGCACTATCAATTAGCATATTTGAGCTAAAGTCAGTCAGAGAATAATACAACCTCTTGGAGTCCATTTGTTTCTTCTGTGTCATCATCATTGTTGGGTTCTATGTCCTTCCTTTGTCCATCAACCTGATGATGTATCTTTCCCTCCAAGAGATTGAATGACTTCCTACAAGAGATATTGAAAGTTGCTTGTTCCCCAAGCACTTGAGAAACAGTCATCATGCATGTATGCTTGTGATTCTCTAAACCTAAGTTGGTGTGGGAACACCAAACTTAGTTTCTTGCCTACTTCTATGTGCAACAGAATAAATACATGCATGAAACATCAAGTACTTTTTATTATTAACTAGAAAACAACTATGAACTAGAAAATAGATATAAACTAGAAAAAAAAACTAAAAACTAGAAACATAACAATTATTAAGTAGTTTCTCTTATCGTTTGGAGCCGATACTAGTCATGCTGAAGGTGCAATGTGTCCTTAATGAAATTTTTGTGGAACACCAAACTTAGCATCCAACATTCACCCCTTAATTATTTTGGTGTGCAACACCAAAATTAGCTCTTTGCAATACAGAGAAATCTACTTAACTCCTTTATTGAAATAACTAAGAAAGGAAAAACTACTGACCTGTAGCTGACGAATTTCTTCCTCTTCTTCTAATGACATGTCAACATGTCATGTTTTTTCTATGCTCTTTCATACAAGAAATTGATGATTTGTGCTTTAATATTGAATGCTTTGGTGCTTAAATGATATATTTCTTTGATCTTTTAATTTAATAAATTTTGTAGGAAATAAGAAGAAAAAGAAGCAAAGAAGCACAAAAAAAGTGAAAAAGGAAAAAAAAGGGTTTTGGGGCACACTTTGAAGTTGGAGCACACTTTGGAGCCTTAGGCCACGCTTTTAAGCATGGCCCATGACCAAATCAAGGAAGCTTGACTCACAATGCTCGGTTAGCCACGTTAACCTAGCATTATCGTGAAAAACATTTCAGCTTGGAAGCAAGATTTTTCACTAAGTTAAACTTGGGCGATCACAACATGATCATGCCTTCCTCAAAGGGTTATAGCTTGAGCTACAGATGTCCAATTGATGTGCTTCTAGTTGCGTTAGAAAGGTGACATTCAGATCTTTCCAACGATATATGGCAATTCATATTTGGCATGAAATTAAGGCACAAGTGAAAGGCATATTTAAGGACCAAAAACAAGCAAAAATAGACCAAAGTGGCTTCACCAAGATTCGAAGGGGGAGACACAAGGAAAGCAAGGAATGAGCGCTAAACATAAGAAGGAAATTGGCCAAAATGAAGCTGCCAGGATTCGAAAAGGGAGACCAAAGGAAGCCCATCAAGCCAAGGAAGTAGCGCTCTCAAGGAGAGCACTAAGTTAACCTTGTTAACTTTTTTGGGCCTCAACAAAAAGAAAAACAAGGGAGTGCTGTGCTCTCTCCATTCACCGAGCGCTAGGAGGCAGTGCCCAGGGGATGTCACGCAACAAAGGAGGCATGGGTCAAGGAAACAAGCCTTGAGTGTTGCGCTCTCCTTGTCAACCGAGCACTACCCTGGAGGTGTCCCATGGTCTATTTTTCAATCAAAAACCTATCCGGATCCACTCTTCTTCAAATTTAAAGCAAGCAAAGCCCATTATCATCACTCAAAGGTACAAGAGATAGTTTGAATAGGAATTTCATTTAATTGTAATTTGTTTTTAATTTTAATTTCATTTTCATTTTCACTTTGTAAAGCCTATATAAGGCATCATTTTCAAATTTGAAAGGAGGTTGGCTCCACTAGGGAGCAGTAGGAGTAGAGAGCTCTCTCTTTTAGTTTTCCTTTTTGAATTTGAAGAATTGAAGATCAAATCTGAATTTGTGCTTTCTAGTTTTTATTCTACTTATTCTACAACTTCTACTTTCTTTCTGATTTGGATTTTTGGAGCGCTGATTGGAGAATTCTCTTGAATCTCTCCATTGTTGAGTTTTCTTGTGAATTCTTTGTTTTTGATTTCAAGAATTAAAGATCTGATCTCAATTGCCTCTTTGAACTTCATTCTAAAGCAAGTTTTCATTTCTGTTTTAGTTCCTTTGCAATTTATCAATTCTGTTTTAGTTTGTAACGACCCAACTCCCAGTATGCCATGGTCATACAAGAAGCTAAGTATTACTAACTTATCCTTCCTAATTATTAAATAATATTTAATATATGAGCCTGTTCCTTGCTAGAACGATGCCAATTTTATGAGTAACTTTTTTTTATTCGTTGCGGAGAAGTGATAAAATAATCAAGCATACATTGAGAGTAAAAGGAATGTAGCATAAAGAAACGTAGAAATATAACTGATAATATACATCATATACACTATAACAAAACATGTAGCGTTTACACAAGATCAAGTCAGTTTACATCCTCGTCATCCTACGTAGCTAATATATACACGACACTCCTAGGGCCTGGCCCATACAAAAAGCCGCTAAACTGGAGCCCAGGCTAGCCTAACCACTATATAGCTCCTAGCTCTCGAGTGTACTAACACAAGTGAGAGACTAACTAACAGATAATGTCAGACTAGAGTGTCATCAAAAGAATGCCCCTTCTGTTGTCAGACTATATCTACACGTGGCCATTCGGAGAATTGCCGTCAGGCTCGTCCATCTCCTCATCCTGCTCTATCTCTATCTCAGGATCCTCCTCCTCCTTATCGTCCGCAGCTACAGCTAAACCCTCAGATCCACCAGAAATATTACTGTCACTATGTACAAAACCATTCGCGAGCACAGGTCCGTTCGCGTATATAGGGGCTACCCCACCGTCTGGTAATGCCGGCTCATCGGGCTGTGGAAAAGCAGGGATCGGCTCAGGGGGAAAGTTCCACTCTGGTGGTATCACCGGTACGTAGTCACCAGCTAACTCGACCTCATCAGGAATGATAGGCTCAGGTTCCACCTCATTCAAAGGTTGAGCTGGTATAGGGTGCTCAAGATCATTAGGAAAAGGATGTACAGGTGCGTTAGGATGTAACCAGGATAAGGGAAAGTCATAAGGAGCATCGGGATCAAAATGCGGGCTAGACAGAGGATGTTGAAAAGCTCGATTAGGTAACACGTATCGTCTAATACGAGGCTCCAATCCCATGATGAAGTAACTGTGATGTATCGGATACTCATAGACATAGGGGTCCTCAAACTTATAGAATATCACGCCCGTCTCCATCTGAGGGGGAAGAAGGGAGAGAAGGGGTAAGAACTGGGGAGTTCTTAGTAGGGTCGGGGTTGTTAATTACATTCATTTATTCGATTCCGATTAGCAGATGGATATTAGAATACAGTAAAGTAGTAAACAGTAGTTATAAATAGATAGAAGAACAGAAAACAAAACACAAACAGAAGAACACAAGGAAATAAAGCACAGATATAGCACTCAAGCAGACAAACATACAGAAATAGTTCACACACAAGAAGGAAAACAACAGAGAATGATGCGCAGACAAGAATGATGCATGTCTAGCCCTAGTACAGGCCATGAGCTCATATGTCGGATAGCACCTGCATTCCCGACATTTATCCGGTCACGAGTTCACGATTTCCCGGATACGATTTTCCGTTCAAATAAATGCGCATATAATTATTAGCAGCTCTATTGAGATAGCCTCTGCTTTCTACTCACAGGAAATATACTCTTGGGAACGGAAAATTTGCTGTAGGTATCCTAGTTTCCCTACAGAAGCTCTTGGGTTGTTTTAAGCAACAGATAAATAAACATTATCTCTTGGGTTGCATTAAGCAATGAATAAGCAAACAATATCCCTTGGGTCGCCTCAACTAACAATTAACTTTTCAATAAGTCCTCTGCTCTTAATCTCTTTACTCTGCTCTGATTCCTCTGTTTAACATGTGTATTTAAAGCTTATGTAAATCTCGATATGAATAGTTAGCCTATCCCAAGTATAGGTTCATTAAGTCTATGTTGAAACAGTTTAACTTTTCATATTATACCTAACCCTAGTCGTAACTCAAGGACTAACTATGTTGCCCTAGTTCGTTCGCGAGTCTCTGTCTATTTTTTTGTTGTTAAAACTTTATAGACTTCTTCTTTGTTTTTTTATCTTTTCTTTAGCTTTTATCTTTCTTTTATCTTTGCCTCACTAATATGTTCTTACCACTCCCTAAGTGTTTTATGAAGGTAATTATGAGATTTTGCGCTTAAAGTTGTCTTTCTAAAGCTTTTACAGAAAATTGCCTTTTTCGCATTATTTTATCATTTTTATTAAAATATTATTTTTAATTAAATATTATTATTTAATATTTTATTATTATTTATTATTTTATTATTAAATTTTCGAAAATTAACCTTCCTTTACCTTTTTACCTTTAAAATTCACTTTTTACCCCGGTAACTTTTAATATTTCTACTTTAACCACCCTAACTTTCAGAAATTACCAAATAACCCCTTAAACACCAAAAATTTTACTTCCTTGCCCTTTTAAGGATATAAAGCCTGTTATTCATTGTTCTTCATCACACTCAAAGTGTTCTTCATGTTCTTCATAAATTCTTCAGATTCTTTCTCTGTTTTTACCCGTTTTTCAGTCTTTTCAACAACCGATTTTTATCATAATTCGTAATAAATTAGCAGCCACTAAAACCCCATATTTTCTACATGATTTTAACACAAATTGAACTTCAATTTAAGCCTAGGGTTTCGTTTTTCGAGCTGCCCCAGGAACATGAACTTTAAAGCTTGAATTTCATCAAATTTCATCAAAATTTCACCAAATTTTCACCAAGAATCAATCATATATGCAACCAATTTTTAGCACAGCCAAATCATAAAACATTCACACAACTCAAACACAAATAATCAAGATTAATTTTGTGACACCCTACCTGATTTTTCTTCTCCTAATTCAGTTAGACTTTCAGGTGGTCCTTTAGCACTTTTTCCTCCTAAATCACATCAAGAACAACTTTAAATCCAAAAACTCTCAACTAACCAAATCTCACTCAGCATGTTAGGAAGTGATTTCTAACCTTAGACTTGCTGGAAAGTCACGTTTCTTGGCCCTCAAGTCAAGTTAATCATGATTCCTAAGGAAGAACATCAAGAAAACACATGTATGAGCATGTTTCCTTGAAACCGAATCAAAAGAGAGATGGTGCAGCCAACTCACCTTGATTCCAGCCTTAATAAGTCATATGATCATGTGGAGAAAGAAGAGAGGATCATTTTGGTCGGATTGGAATTTTGATTTGAGTTTTAGTTCAGCAGAAATCAAGCTTTGAAGATTTGGAACTAAGAACTTTTCTCTCTTTTTCTCTCTTGGAAATTTCGGCCACAAGGAGCAAATGAACCAGACTTGGGGGTTTTGGGGGTGTAGGGTGAGTTGTGATTGGTTGGCTTGGAGGTGGATTAAAATAATATTAAAATATCTCAGGTGTATAACTACTAAAACTAGGTGTATCGGAACACTTGTGAAAACATCTCTAAAAATTATTTTTTGAGCTACTAGCATAAATAACACTAGTAAAATATTTATTATGAGAATAAAACATGTATGATGAGGCCTTAGCATTGCTAAAGTCATCAGAGAGTGCTAGTGCTAAACTGCACCAGTAAATTGTGAACCCGGTTAAACCGATTTTCTGTTTTTAACTAAAACTGACCAGGTAACCTTATAATATTATTCAAGAAACTTCTAATACTAATATAATGATAATATTATGCTATTATCTCTCTTATCTCATGAATCGAGTCTGGTTCGTCAAACTGAGACTATTTACAAAAAACCGGATCAAAACTCCAAACCGATACGGTTCAAAAACTATGTTCTTCGTGACTGCGTTATCGAGCTTGCCTCGAAAAAGGTTATAGCTTAAAGATGACATAGTGAAAATGAGGATTGAAATACTTGATGATATATCAGAGGTTCTCCCCTTACTGATCCTCCGGAAAAATCCGTACTTTCAGAAAAGATCTCGCGTACTCGAAAATCAGGGTTGTTACATTCTACCCTTCTAAAAGAAAATTTTGTCCTCAATTTCAGTTACCTGAGACTAGATGCGGATAATCAACTTTCATCTTATCTTCCAGTTCCCAGGTGTGCTCTTTTTTTCCTCTTTGTCCCCAAGCTACTTTGACTAGGCGAACAGTTTTGCCTCTTAGCTGCTGATGCGAGCAGAAATTGGTGAATTAAAAATTATTAAAATATATACGTTGCAAGTATAGTTCTTAACTCACCAGAAATCCACTTATCAATTTAGAAAGGTGTCACAGAAATTTAAAATTAAAATACTGGGAGTATGAATCCCAGGTCGTCTCCCAACGAGTTGCAAAAAAGTGTGCTATTTTATTAATCAGATGTTTTTAAAAAGGTTTGAGTTGAGTAAACAGGGAATTAAATTGGAGAATTTGAATAATGTAAATAAAAGTCTTGACTGGGAGTTGATTAGTTGGAAGCCCCATTATTGTTGGATTACTCTCTAGATTAATTGATAATTAAAGGTTATCCTGTTTAGTTATCTCTTACTAGGTAAGGGAAAGTCAAACAAGTTGGAATGTTATGTCCATTCACAAGTTGCAACCCACTTAATAAAAAGGGATTGGTGTTAGTGATTAGAGGACAATCCAACAATAAACACAATTACAATCTTTCTGATGCAGGTGGAAACTGTCTCTCAACAAATTTCCTTCGGCAAGCGTACCAAATTTGTCGTCAAGTAAAAACTCACAATAGAGTGAGGTCGAATCCCACAGGGATTGATTGATCAAGCAACTTTAATTAGAAGAATGTTCTAGTTGAGCGAATTCAGAATTTGGGTTGAGATTTGCAGAAATTAAAATGGCATTAGAAGAATGTTCTAGTTGAGCGAATTCAGAATTTGGGTTGAGATTTGCAGAAATTAAAATGGCGGGAATGTAAATAACAGAAAAAGTAAATGCTAGAATTAAAGGGCTGAAAGTAAATGACTAAAAGGAAATTGCAGAATTGTAACTGGGAATGGGGTATTTGCTCATGAAAGTAAATGCAAAAATTAAAGAGAATGGGTGAGATCAGAATTGGGGAGTTCATTGGGCGCAGAAGATGTTGCAATTCTCCGGATCAAGTTCATTTTCATCTCTTCCTCAATCAATGCACTCATTGATCTCCTTGGCAATCTTAATTGATTGAATTACAATTTCTTGCAATTCAATCTCTCAAATCTTGATCAATATCCAATTCCTTGGTCAATTGCTCATGAGAAGAGATGAAGTGTGGTCACTGATTATACCACATGCATTTCCCAAATCAAGTATTGAGAGGATTATAGTCACATATCCATCCAAAACCAATTTGGTCCAACATGAGAAAGCATTTCTAGCTTGATCTCTTCATTCCTCTTTCAAGGCTCAGAAGAGATCCAAGTTTGAATATCTTATTTTCCAAGATAACTACCCAATGGGATGAAGATCGAAAGCTTTCAAGTAAAATCAAGAGAAAAGATAGAAGAAGAATAATGAAAACTAGTATTGATCCATCAACTTACAACAGAGCTCCCTAACCCAATGAAAGGGGTTTAGTTGTTCATAGCTCTAGAAAATGAAAACAAAGATGGAGAATACATCATGGAACTAGAAGAGCAGAGTAAAATACAGAGAGTAGTGCTATTTTCCAACTTCCAGCCCCCTCAAATAATTCAAAGCTACTCCTATATATACTACTCTTCTCAGCTTCTAGTTGGCTCTTCAAGTCTTGGGCCTTTGGATCTTGAGTTTGAAGCAGTTCTCTTCTTCATTTGGGCATGGTTTTACTTGCAGAGAGAAAGTGTGAAGTGGGCAGAGACTTTAGCTCAGGACGTTAGGGGTGTTATCGTTTAGTGAAAGTATGAGTTTGAGAACGTTAGTGACACTCAACATTGTCACTAACGTTCCAATGTACCCCTTTGCCTCACGTTAGAGCCCACGTTAACTAGGTTAACGTGGCTTCTAAAGTGGCCTTGCCAACCTTCGAGAACGTTAGTGACACTCAACATTGTCACTAACATTCCAGTGTGCCCCTATGTCTCATGTTAGAGTCCCACGTTAACTAGGTTAACGTGGCTTTTAACGTGGCCATTCTTAACCATCCCCAACGTTAGTGACAATATTGAGTGTCACCAACGTTGGCTCATCTTTCACTCATCAACGTTAGCTTCCACGTTAACTAAGTTAACGTGAAAGTTAACGTGGCTCCTTGGGGGTTTTGTGGGTGCTTCCAATGTTAGTGACAATGTTGGGTGTCACTAACGTTGTCGACTGATGAGCGGATAATTTGTACGCTTTTTGGCATTGTTTTTAGTATGTTTTTAGTATGTTCTAGTTAGTTTTTAGTATATTTTTATTAGTTTTTAGTTAAAATTCACTTTTCTGGACTTTACTATGAGTTTGTGTGTTTTTTTGTGATTTCAGGTATTTTCTGGCTGAAATTGAGGGACCTGAGCAAAAATCTGATTCAGAGACTAAAAAGGACTGCAGATGCTGTTGGATTCTGACCTCCCTGCACTCGAAGTGGATTTTCTGGAGCTACAGAAGCCCAATTGGCGCGCTCTCAACGGCGTTGGAAAGTAGGCATCCTGGGCTTTCCAGCAATGTATAATAGTTCATACTTTGCCCGAGATTTGATGGCCCAAACTGGCGTTCCAAATCAGCTCAAGACTGCCCGGCGTTAAACGTCGGAACTGGCACAAGAATGAGAGTTAAATGCCCAAACTGGCACAAAAGCTGGCGTTTAACTCCAAGAGAAGTCTCTACACGAAAATGCTTCAATGCTCAGCCCAAGCACACACCAAGTGGGCCCGGAAGTGGATTTTTATGTCATTTACTCATCTCTGTAAACCCTAGGCTACTAGTTCTCTATAAGTAGGACCTTTTACTATTGTATTGGAATCTTTTGATCACTTTAGATCTTAGATCATTGGGAGGCTGGCCTCACGGCCATGCCTAGACCTTGTTCTTATGTATTTTCAATGGTGGAGTTTCTACACACCATAGATTAAGGTGTGGAGCTCTGCTGTACCTCGAGTATTAATGCAATTACTATTGTTCTTCTATTCAATTCGGCTTATTCTTATTCTAAGATATCACTTGTTCTTCAACTTGATGAATGTAATGATCCGTGACACTCATCATCATTCTCACCTATGAACGTGTGCCTGACAACCACCTCCGTTCTACCTTAGATTGAGTGGATATCTCTTGGATCCCTTAATCGGAATCTTCGTGGTATAAGCTAGAATTGATGGCGGCATTCAAGAGAATCCGGAAGGTCTAAACCTTGTTTGTGGTATTCTGAGTAGGATTCAATAATTGAATGACTGTGATGAGCTTCAAACTCGCGATTGTGGGGCGTTAATGACAGACGCAAAAGAATCACTGGATTCTATTCCGACATGATCGAGAACCGACAGCTGAATAGCCGTGCCATGACAGGGTGCATTGAACATTTTCACTGAGAGGAGTAAGAAGGAGTAGATGAAGATAGTAGGAAAGCAGAGAGACGGAAGGGACAAAGCATCTCCATACGCTTATCTGAAATTCCCACCAATGAATTACATAAGTATCTCTATCTCTATCTTTATGTTTTATTCATCATTCATAATCATTTGAGTTTGCCTGACTAAGATTTACAAGGTGACCATAGCTTGCTTCATACCAACAATCTCTGTGGGATCGACCCTTACTCGCGTAAGGTTTATTACTTGGACGACCCAATACACTTGCTGGTTAGTTGTGCGAAGTTGTGTTTATGCCATGGTATTGAACACCAAGTTTTTGGATTCATCACCGGGGATTATTTGAGTTGTGAAAAGAAGAGATCACAATTTCGTGCACCAAGTTTTTGGCGCCGTTGCCGGGGATTGTTCAAGTATGGACAACTGACGGTTCATCTTGTTGCTTAGATTAGGTATTTTTCTTCAGAGTTCTTAAGAATGAATTCTAGTGTTTCAAGGTGATGTTCTTATCATCACCAAAGCTGATTGATTTTCATCAATTTAGCTCTTGAATGCAATGTCCTGATGAAGCTTGTTCAGCCATGTCTAATTTCTTTAGACTGAAGCTTTAGACTAACATTGCCTGATTCCTGGAATTCTCATTAAGAATTTTGATACCTTTATTTTCTTTTTCCACTTAATTTTCGAAAAATCCAAAAAAATTTACAAAATCATAAAATTCAAAAATATTTCTTGTTTGAGTCTAGAGTCTCATGTTAAGTTTGGTGTCAATTGTATGTTTCTGTTCTTTTTGCATTCATGCATGTGTCTTCATTAATCTTCAAGTTGTTATTGATGGTTTCATTGCTCTGATTTTTAAATTCTCTTGACTTGAGTGTTTATGTGTCTCATATGCATTCTCATTTTGTTAGTGTCAATAGTATACAAACTGCTAAGTTTGGTGTCTTGCATGCATTGTTATTTGATTTTAGTTGCATATTGATTATTCCTTATTATTAAAAATCCAAAAATATTTTTAATTTGTGTCTTTTCAAGTCAATAATACAGAGAATTGAAGATTCAGAACATACAGCAGAGGAATTATACAGAAAAAGATGGGCGTTCAAAATGCCCAGTAAGGAAGACAAATTGGCGTTTAAACGCCAGCCAAGGTGCCTGGCTGGGCGTTTAACGCCCAAAAGGGTAGTGGTTTGGGCGTTAAACGCCAGAATGTGCACCATTCTGGGCGTTTAACACCAGGATGGCACAAAAAGGAAGATTTTGTTTTCAAATCAATTTTTTTTTTAGTTTTCAAAATCTTTTCAAAATCAAATCTTTTTCAAATCAAATCTTTTCAATCAAATCTTTTTCAAAATCAATTTCTTTCCATTTTCAAAAATACTTGCTATCAATTAATGATTTGATTCAACATTTCAAGTATGTTGCCTTTTCTGTTGAGAAAGGTTTAATGTTTGAATCATATCTTTTCTTGTTAGCCAAGTTATTAATTTTTAAAATCAAATCTTTTTAAAATATTTTTCAAATCATATCTTCTCAATCACATTTTTTAAAACCAATCATATCTTCTTAACCACATCTTTTTCAAAATAGTTTTCAATCAAATCTTTTTAATTTCTAATTTCAAAATCTTTTTCAAAAATCACTTTACTTCTTTCTCAATCTTGGTTTTTGAAAATCAATTGAAGTTTTTCAAAATGTTTTTAAAATCTTTTTAAATTATTTTCGAAAATTTCTTCCCCTCTTCTCACATCCTTCTATTTATGGACTAACACTATTCCTTAATGCACAATTCGAACTCCATCTTTCTTGATAAGTTCGAATTTTTTACCTATTCCTTCCATTTTTCTTTTCCTCTGACACCTCATGGAATCTCTATACTGTGACATAGAGGATTCCATATTTTCTTGTTCTCTTCTCTTTCATATGAGCAGGAGCAAAGACGAAAGCATTCTTGTTGAGGCTGATCCTGAACCTGAAAGGACCTTGAAGTGAAAGCTAAGAGAAGCTAAGGCACAATTCTCTATAAAGGACCTAACAGAAATCTTCAAAGAAGAAGAACCCATGGTAGCCGAAAACAACAACAATGCCAACAATGCAAGGAATGTGCTGGGTGACTTTACTGCACCTACTCCCGACTTCTATGGGAGTCGCATCTCTATCCCTGCCATTGGAGCAAACAACTTTGAGCTTAAGCCTCAATTAGTTTCTCTAATGCAACAGAATTGCAAGTTTCATGGACTTCCATTGGAAGATCCTCATCAGTTTTTAGCTTCTTGCAAATATGTGACACTGTCAAGACCGATGGGGTTGACCCTGAGGTCTACAGACTTGTGCTATTCCCTTTTGCTGTAAGAGACAGAGCTAGGATATGGTTGGACTCACAACCTAAAGAAAGCCTGAACTCTTGGGAAAAGCTAGTCAATGCCTTCTTGGCAAAGTTCTTTCCACCTCAAAAATTGAGTAAGCTTAGAGTGGAAGTCCAAACCTTCAGACAGAAGGAAGGAGAATCCCTCTATGAAGCTTGGGAAAGATACAAACAATTAATTAGAAAGTGTCCATCTGACATGCTTTCTGAATGGAGCATCATAGGTATTTTCTATGATGGTCTGTCTGAACTGTCCAAGCTGTCTTTGGATAGCTCTGCTGGAGGATCTCTTCATCTGAAGAAGATGCCTACAGAAGCTCAAGAACTAATTGAAATGGTTGCAAATAACCATTTCATGTACACTTCTGAAAGGAATCCTGTAAACAATGGGACAAATCAGAATAAAGGAGTTCTTGAGATTGACACTCTGAATGCCATATTGGCTCAGAACAAAATATTGACTCAGCAAGTCAATTTGATTTCTCAAGGTCTGTCTGGAATGCAAAATGTACCAGGCAGTACTACGGATGCTTCATCCGAGGAAGAAGCTTATAACCCTGAGAACCCTTCAATGGAAGAGGTGAATTACATGGGAGAACCCTATGGAAACACCTATAATCCCTCATGGAGAAATCACCCAAATCTTTCATGGAAAGATCAACAGAGACCTCAACAAGATTTCAACAATAATAATGGTGGAAGAAACAGGTTTAGCAATGGCAAGCCTTTTCCATCATCTTCTCAGCAACAGACAGAGAGTTCTAAGCAGAACAACTCTGACTTAGCAACCATGATCTCTGATCTAATCAAAACCACTCAAAGTTTCATGACTGAAACAAGGTCCTCCATTAGAAATTTGGAGGCACAAGTGGGTCAGCTGAGCAAGAAAATTACTGAACTCCCTCCTAGTACTCTTCCAAGCAATACAGAAGAAAATCCAAAAGGAGAGTGCAAGGCCATCAACATGGCCGAATTTGGAGAGGAGGGAGAGGCAGTGAACACCACTGAGGAAGACCTCAATGGACGTCCATTGGCCTCCAATGAGTTCCCCAATGAGGAACCATGGGAATCTGAGGCTCCCACTGAGACCATAGAGATCCCATTGGATTTACTTCTGCCATTCATGAGCTCTGATGAGTATTCTTCCTCTGAAGAGGATGAATATGTCACTGAAGAGCAAGTTGCTAAATACCTTGGAGCAATCATGAAGCTAAATGACAAGTTATTTGGCAATGAGACTTGGGAGGATGAACCCCCTTTGCTCACCAAAGAACTGGATGACTTGTCTAGGCAGAAACTACCTCAAAAGAGACAAGATCCTAAGAAGTTCTCAATACCTTGTGCCATAGGCACCATGACCTTCAAGAAGGCCTTGTGTAACCTAGGGTCAAGTGCAAACCTCATGCCTCTCTCTGTAATGGAGAGGCTAGGGATCTTTGAGGTGCAAGCTGCAAAAATCTCACTAGAGATGGCAGACAATTCAAGAAAACAAGCTTATGGACTTGTAGAGGATGTTCTGGTAAAAGTTGAAGACCATTACATCCCTGCTGACTTCATAGTCCTAGAGACTAGAAAGTGCATGGATGAATCCATCAACCTTGGCAGACCCTTCCTAGCCACAGCAAAGGCTGTGATTGATGTTGATAGAGGAGAGTTGATCATTCAAGTGAATGATGAATCCTTTGTGTTTAAGACTCAAGGATATCCCTCTGTCACCATGGAGAGGAAGCATGAAGAGCCTCTCTCAAAACAGAGTCAAACGGAGCCCCCACAGTCAAACTCTAAGTTTGGTGTTGGGAGGCCACAACCAAATTCTAAGTTCGGTGTTGAACCCCCACATTCAAACTCTAAGTTTGGTGTTGGGAGGTTCCAACATTGCTCTGAGCATCTCTGAGGTTCCATGAGAGCCCACTGTCAAGCTACTGACATTAAAGAAGCACTTGTTGGGAGGCAACCTAATGTTATATTTTATCTATTTTCCTTTGTTATTTTATGTTTTCTGTAGGTTGATGATCATGAGAAGTCACAAAGTCAATTGAAAAAGCAAAAACAGAATGAAAAACAGAAAGAAAAACAGCACACCCTGGAGGAATATCTTGCTGGCGTTTAAATGCCAATAAGGCTAGCAGATGGGTGTTTAACGCCCAGTCTGGCACCATTCTGGGCGTTTAACGCCAGAAAGGGGCACCAGACTGGCGTTAAACGCCAGAAAAGGGCAAGAGGTTGGCGTTAAACGCCAGAAATGGGCACCAGCTCGGCGTTTAATGCCAGAATTGGCATGAAGAGCAATTTTGCTCGCCACTTGGTGCAGGGATGACTTTTCCTTGACACCTCAGGATCTGTGGACCCCACAGGATCCCCACCTACCCCACCACTCTCTCTCTTCTTCACCCATTCACCATTCACCTCAACACCTCTTCCCCAAAAACCCTTCACCTATCAAATCCCATCTTTCTCTTCACCACTCACATCCATCATTCATAAAACCCCACCTACCTCACCATTCAAATTCAAAACACTTTCCCTCCCAAACCCACCCTCCCATAGCCGAACCCTACCCCTCTCTCCACTCCTATATAAACCCATCTTCACTCCTTCATTTTCACACAACCTAAACACTACTTCTCCTCCTTTGGCCGAACCACAAAGCCATCTCCATCTCCTTCATTTTTTCCTCTTCTACTCTCTTCTTTCTTCTTTTGCTCGAGGACGAGCAAACCTTTTAAGTTTGGTGTGGTAAAAGCATTGCTTTTTGTTTTTCCATAACCATTTATGGCATCCAAGGCCGGAGAAACCTCTAGAAAGAAGAAAGGGAATGCAAAAGCTTCCACCTCTGAGTCATGGGAGATGGAGAGATTCATCTCAAGGGTGCATCAATACCACTTCTATTAAGTTGTGGCCTTGAAGAAGGTGATCCCCGAGGTCCCTTTCAAACTCAAAAAGAGTGAATATCCGGAGATCCGACATGAGATCCGAAGAAGAGGTTGGGAAGTTCTTACCAACCCCATTCAACAAGTCGGAATCTTAATGGTTCAAGAGTTCTATGCCAATGCATGGATCACCAAGAACCATGATCAAAGTCTGAACCCGAACCCAAAGAATTGGCTTACTATGGTTCGGGGGAAATACTTGGATTTTAGTCCGGAAAATGTAAGGTTGGCATTCAACTTGCCCATGATGCAAGGAGATGAACATCCTTACACTAGAAGGGTCAACTTTGATCAAAGGTTGGACCAAGTCCTTACAGTCATTTGTGAAGAGGGCGCCCAATGGAAGAGTGATTCAAGAGGGAAGCCGGTTCAACTAAGGAGGCATGACCTCAAGCCCGTAGCTAGAGGATGGTTGGAGTTTATCCAACGCTCAATCATTCCGACTAGCAACCGGTCCGAAGTTACTATAGACCGGGCTATCATGATTCATAGCATCATGATTGGAGAAGAAATAGAAGTTCATGAGGTTATATCCCAAGAACTTTATAAGGTGGCAGACAAGTCCTCTACCTTGGCAAGGTTAGCCTTTCCTCATCTCATTTGTCACCTCTGTTATTCAGTTGGAGTTGACATAGAGGGAGACATCCCCATTGATGAGGACAAACCCATCACTAAGAAGAGGATGGAGCAAACAAGAGACCCCTCTCATCATCAAATCCCTGAGATGCCTCAAGGGATGCACTTTCCTCCACAAAACTATTGGGAGCAACTGAACACCTCCCTAGGAGAATTGAGTTCCAACATGGGACAACTAAGGGTGGAGCAACAAGAACACTCCATCCTCCTCCATGAAATTAGAGAAGATCAAAGAATCATGAGAGATGAGCAACAAAGGCAAGGAAGAGACATTGAGGAGCTCAAGCACTCCATAGGATCTTCAAGAGGAAGAACAAGCCGCCATCACTAAGGTGAACCCGTTCTTTAATTTCCTTGTTCTTTATTTTCTGTTTTTCGAAAAATCATGCTTATGTTTATCTATGTTTGTGTCTTGTGATCATTAGTGTCTTAGTGTCTATGCCTTAAAGTTATGAATGTCCTATGAATCCATCACATTTCTTGAATGAAAAATGTTCTTAATTGAAAAAGAGAAGAATTGCATGAATTTCGAATTTTATAATAGATTAATTATTTTGATGTGGTGGCAATACTTTTGTTCTCTGAATGTATGCTTAAACAGTGCATATGTCTTTTGAATTTGTTGTTCATGAATGTTGGCTCTTGAAAGAATGATGAAAAAGGAGACATGTTACTGAGGATCTGAAAAATCATAAAAATGATTCTTGAAGCAAGAAAAAGCAGTGAATTCAAAAAAAAAAGAAGGAGAAAAACGAAAAAAAGGGAGAAAAGAAAAAAAAAAGAAAGAAAGAAATAAAGTTGTGATCCAAGGCAAAAAGAGTGTGCTTAAGAACCCTGGACACCTCTAATTGGGGACTCTATCAAAGTTGAGTCACAATCTGAAAAGGTTCACCCAATTATGTGTCTGTGGCACGTATGTATCCGGTGGTAATACTGGAAGACAGAATGCTTTGGGCCACGGCCAAGACTCAATAAGTAGCTGTGTTCAAGAATCATCATACTTAACTAGGAGAATCAATGACACTATCTGGATTCTGAGTTCCTAAAGAAGCCAATCATTCTGAATTTCAAAGGATAGAGTGAGATGCCAAAACTGTTCAAAGGCAAAAAGCTAAAAGCCCCGCTCATCTAATTAATACTGATCTTCATAGATGTTTTTGGAATTCATTGTATATTCTCTTCTTTTTATCTTATTTGATTTTTAGTTGCTTGAGGACAAGCAACAATTTAAGTTTGGTGTTGTGATGAGCGGATAATTTGTACGCTTTTTGGCATTGTTTTTAGTATGTTTTTAGTATGTTCTAGTTAGTTTTTAGTATATTTTTATTAATTTTTAGTTAAAATTCACTTTTCTAGACTTTACTATGAGTTTGTGTGTTTTTCTATTATTTCAGGTATTTTCTGGCTGAAATTGAGGGACCTGAGCAAAAATCTGATTCAGAGACTAAAAAGGACTGCAAATGCTGTTGGATTCTGACCTCCCTGCACTCGAAGTGGATTTTCTGGAGCTACCGAAGCTCAATTGGCGCGCTCTCAAAGGCGTTGGAAAGTAGACATCCTGGGCTTTCCAGAAATGTATAATAGTCCATACTTTGCCCGAGATTTGATGGCCCAAACCGGCGTTCCAAATCAGCTCAAGACTGCCCGGTGTTAAACGCCGGAACTGGCACAAGAATGGGAGTTAAACGCCCAAACTGGCACAAAAGCTGTCGTTTAACTCCAAGAGAAGTCTCTACACGAAAATGCTTCAATGCTCAGCCCAAGCACACACCAAGTGAGCCCGGAAGTGGATTTTTATGTCATTTACTCATCTCTGTAAACCCTAGGCTACTAGTTCTCTATAAGTAGGACCTTTTACTATTGTATTGGAATCTTTTGATCACTTTAGATCTTAGATCATTGGGAGGCTGGCCTCACGGCCATGCCTAGACCTTGTTCTTATGTATTTTCAATGGTGGAGTTTCTACACACCATAGATTAAGGTGTGGAGCTCTACTGTACCTCGAGTATTAATGCAATTACTATTGTTCTTCTATTCAATTCGGCTTATTCTTGTTCTAAGATATCACTTGTTCTTCAACTTGATGAATGTAATGATCCGTGACACTCATCATCATTCTCACCTATGAACGTGTTCCTGACAACCACCTCCGTTCTACCTTAGATTGAGTGGATATCTCTTGGATCCCTTAATCGGAATCTTCGTGGTATAAGCTAGAATTGATGGCGGCATTCAAGAGAATCCGGAAGGTCTAAACCTTGTCTGTGGTATTCTGAGTAGGATTCAATGATTGAATGACTGTGACGAGCTTCAAACTCACGATTGTGGGGCGTTAGTGACAGACGCAAAAGAATCACTGGATTCTATTCCGACATGATCGAGAACCGACAGCTGAATAGCCGTGCCGTGACAGGGTGCGTTGAACATTTTCACTGAGAGGATGGGAGGTAGCCACTGACAACGGTGAAAACCTACATACAGCTTGCCATGGAAAGGAGTAAGAAGGATTGGATGAAGACAGTAGGAAAGCAGAGAGACGGAAGGGACAAAGCCTCTCCATACGCTTATCTGAAATTCCCACCAATGAATTACATAAGTATCTCTATCTCTATCTTTATGTTTTATTCATCATTCATAACCATTTGAGTTTGCCTGACTAAGATTTACAAGGTGACCATAGCTTGCTTCATACCAACAATCTCTGTGGGATCGACCCTTACTCGCGTAAGGTTTATTACTTGGACGACCCAGTACACTTGCTGGTTAGTTGTGCGAAGTTGTGTTTATGCCATGGTATTGAACACCAAGTTTTTGGATTCATACCGGGGATTATTTGAGTTGTGAAAAGAAGAGATCATAATTTCGTGCACCATTGACCTCCCTTGCCTCTTACGTTAGCTCCCACGTTAACCAAGTTAACGTGGGAGTTAACGTGGTACATTGCACCTTAGGCCAACGTTAGTGACAATGCTGAATGTCACTAACATTGGCTTCCTTTGCCCTTTTAACGTTAGAGGCCACGTTAACTAAGTTAACGTGGACTCTAACGTAGCCACTTATGATCATTGGCCCACGTTAGTGATAATGTTAAGTGTCACTAACGTTGGCTCAAAGTCCCTTCTTCACGTTAGAGTTCACGTTAACTTAGTTAACGTGACTCTTAACGTGGGCAATGATGACTTCGAGAGCGTTATTGGCAATCACTTTTCTCATTAACTTTTCAAGTTACCTCCCATTCCACGTTAGTGGTAACGTTAATTAGATTAACGTGACTGCTAAGTGGTTCTTCCTTGCTTCCTTTGGTCCTGAAATCAAGCAATAGAGTGCATCAAAGTTCTAGTCCAAGTCATGGGTAATGCAACATACAATTTGTTATTAAACTCATGCAAAATCATCATGAAATCATGTAAAATTCACAATGTATGCTTGAATCAAGGTGTAAGTGAATATATACCCAAAACTAGCTTATTTCCTAAGGAAATGCATGAAACTACCTTAAAAACAGTAAAGAAAAGGTCAGTGTAACTGGCCAAGATGCCCTGGCATCACAACACCAAACTTAAAGCTTGCTTGTCCCTAAGCAAGTACTGGAACAAGAGAATGATGAATGGAATGCCAAGAGAAATGAGTCATTCTTGTGGAAGTCATGTCACTGATATTATGGTGGTTTCATGCATAGCAACTTAGGTTCATTCTATTACTGGCTTTCAGGCCTTTATCATGTCCTAAAACACTGACTCTGCTTACATCCCATGAGACTTTTATTGATCCTTTTATTGTCATTCCAGGGCTTATTTGTGTTCTTCAAGCTAAGTGCTCTGTAAGGGGGCAACTCTTTAAGATAAGCTTTCAGCCAACACTCCCGAACCAATTGGTTCAAGGTGCTAGGTGTTGAGAAACCCCTAAGGACTTACTCCCTCAAGTCTCTCCCCCATACATACACACCACAGGCATCTGGTTTATTTATTTTCCTTCTTGAGACCTTGGTGTCCAGCACCTCTTTGGGTTACTAAATGCTCTGTAGTGAGGGTTACTCTTGATAGTGGACTTTCAGCTGATAATCCCGAGTTAGTTAACCAAAGTTACCAAGTGATAAGGCACCCCTAAGAGCTTATTCATCCAAGTAAATCCCTCACACAGGAACACCACAGACACATGCCTCAAGATTAAAACCATTGGTGCCTAGCCTTATTGCTTACTCTTTTTCTTTTGTTTTTTACTTTAAGTGTTCTTTCCCTTTCTCTTATTAGGATCTTGTTATTTACTTAGTCTCATGGGTATATTCAAAGTATAGTATTCAGACCAGATAGTTGTCATCCCCACCTTATGGTTGAACCAACTTAGCTAACTTATGACTACACCACAAACTCAGAAACTTACCCCATATCATGGAACTCCACTCTGGTCTTTTGAAGAAAAATCATTCTCTTTTTCATTTGATTTAAAAGACAAGCATACAATAAGTAATGGTATGATGCAGTAACACTTAAACCAGAAATCATAGACCTAAGCAATAAAACTTAAAATGCAGAATTGAAAAGGTTCAAACTAACATGGAAGCATGTTCTATTCCATACAAGATCTTCCTTATTTAAAGCATATAAAAAAATGGAGTAAAGAAGGAACTCTACCACCTTTTACTCTTGTGGCCGTCCATGCTCTTTTCCTTTCTTGTCCTCCTTGTGTCCTCTTGCATTTCCTCGCATCCGCACCAATCTTGCTTGCTTCCAATCCTCAAGTGCCTTCCTCACTGATTCATGACTCTCTTCCACCCTTTGTCTCTCTTCTCGTGCTAATTCATCCTTCACTTCTTCATACCTTGTGATTCCTGGGTGCAATATAGGCAGCTGTCCTACTAGGTATCCGAGCCTGGCTTGAGTGTTTATGTGATGCCCTATCTCGCTCATGTAAACTCCTTATGCAAATGCCCTTTGCTTGTCCAGTAGTTCTGTGTGTTCTATTTGTCTTCGATGCATCTCATGTATGTGTGCCCCTTGATGTGCTTGGATGTTGATTAGCCTCTGGATGGACTCTTGTTGCTCATTTTGCCTTTGTTCCATCCTGTTGAATGTTTCTCCCCATTGTTGCCCTTGACTTAGTTGCTGTTCCATCATTTGCCTTTGCCACTCACCTTGCTGAGTCATCCACCTTGAGAGTGCTTCCTCTTGCTGCCCCATCATCTGTAGTTGAAGCTCTTTCTGTGCTCCTTGGCTTTCCAAATACTGTCTAGACAAGCCATCAATGGCTTCCTGCAATTGGTGCATGTCCAAGGTCTGTGGTGCTTGCCCCTCTGCGACTTGTCCTTCCACTACTTGAGTGGCTGTCCTCTTCCTTTGCTTCTGTTGAGGCAGGGGGGATACGGCAGCATTCATCCTTCAGACCGTTATTGGAATGCCTTCCTTTATCCACACGGGATCCTCATCTTCAAAAACCACCCTAGCTTTCTTGCATATTCGGTAAATAGTGCTGGGGTAACCTAACGTTCCTCTTGAGTCTCTTTTCTCTGCCATCTTTCTAATGCCTTCAGCTATGAGTTCATGAACCTTGATTTCTCCTCCCTTCAGTATACAGTGCACCATTGTTGCTCTCTTGACATTCACCTCCGAGTTGTTTGCAGTTGGGAGGATAGACCTTCTCACTAGCTCAAACCACCCCTTGGCTTCAGGAGTGAGATCTATTCTCTTGATGAACTTTGGTTTCTTTTCCGCAGACCTTTCCCAGTCAGCTCCGGGTACACAAATGTCTCACAAAATCTGGTCATAATTGGGGTTGTTGTCCAATCTTGAGTGATAACTTTCTTCTTCAAACGGTATAGACCGTAGCTTCAGTGCCCTCATGACACTCATGGGACCAAAATCCACCATCTTTCCTCTCACAAAGCTTGTATATGACTCATCTTTCTTATCATATCGGACCGCATTCGCATAAAATTCTCTTATGAGGTTTGCATCCACCTTAATGACCGGATCAGTGAGGAGCTCCCATCTTCTCTTTTCTACTTTCTCTGTGATTTCTGGACACTCGGTTTTCTTCACTTGAAATCCCAGCTCATAAATGATTTCCTTGTCAACCATCCACCCGTATTGCAATGCATGATACAAGCTTCTAAATCTCTTTTCATCATATGGGTGTTGCTCCATGGGTTCTTTTCCCTTCCTTTGTTTAGAACTTGAGGAAGCCATGAATGAAAGTTGTGTGAAGGTGGTAAGGGTGTGAGACTTTTGGTTGTTTAGGTTTTTATTGCAATGAAGAGAGTAAGGGTGGTGTTTGTAATGGGGTAGACCGTGCTTAGTTCCGAAATGGAGAGGTGTGAAGAGTGGGTACGGAACATGGTTCATTTATATAGAGAAGTTGTGAGATAATGGAGGGTATGGATTGATGGAGTAGTTACTTGATGGACGGTTGGGGTTATGCATGGATAAATGACAAGGATCATCACTTATTGATGGAGATTGCTCGGTCTTTTAGGGGTCCCATTTTTTTCAATGTTGCATGGCAACACTTTCCAATGCATTCCCTTTTTAGGACCTGTGTGTAGTCCCTCCTTTTGTGGTGTCCGAACCTTCTTTGTTTAGTTGTCCAATCTATCACTTTTAATGCTCTTTTTCTTTTCTCTATAAAGACTGATACTAGCCATAAACTTGATAGCTACGATTTAGGAAATTGCACAATCGGCAAAAATTCCTTCCGGCAAGTGCACCGGTTATCGTCAAGTAAAAACTCACAATAGAGTGAGGTCGAATCCCACAAGGATTGGTTGAATGAGCAATTCGGATTAGAAGTTTGTTCTAGTTGAGCGGAATCAAGATTTAGATGAGAATTGCGGAATCTTAAATTGCATGAATTAAAGAGCGAGAAGTTAAAGTGCTGAAATTAAAAAGGGATGGGGTGATTGCATGAATTGAAATTGCAGAATGTAAATAGAAAGGGATAGATCAGAGAGAGGGGTTCATTGGGGTCAGGAGATATTGAAATCTCCGAATCAAAACATTTTCATCTCTTCCTCAACCAATGCATTCATTGAATTTTGCTTGGAAATCTTATATGATTGGATCCCAATTCCTTGGCTCACCAATTCTCTCTAAAAACAAACAAATTCTCAATCGCTTGGTTTAAATGTTCATAAGAAGAGATGATGCTCGATCACTGATTATACCACACAGTTTCATGAACCACAATTTGGTAGGATTACATGTCACAATATCCATCCAAACCCCAATCCAATTCACTGTGAGAAAGCTTCTCTAGCATGAATCCTCCATTCCTTTCCCAAGGTTCCGAAGGATTCCAATTATGGATAGTTTCTTTCCCAAGACAACTACCCAATGGAATTAAACCGAGAAGCTTTCTAACAAAATTCAAGAGAAAAGATTGAAGAAGAAGATAAAAACTATTATTGATTCATTGAATTACAATAGAGCTCCCTAACCCAATGAAAGGGGTTTAGTGATTCATAGCTCAGAATTCAATTACAAAATATGAAAAGTGATTTCCAAAACTCAAGGTAAAAGTCCCCCTCAGGGGCTGGATTCCCCTTCAATCCCCTTTGTAAAATGCAGAAACTAAGGCCTTTAAATAGGCTCCCTAAATTACAAAATGAAAATGAAATTCAAAGCAAATTACAATCAAATGAAAATAAACTATTCTAGATGATTCTTGTGGCCTTGATTTGGTGTTGTTGTTGGGCCTTGCTTGCTTGAAGGGTAGAGTGACATAATTGATCCAAAAAGGATAATGATCCATTAAACTACACTCAAACGTTGCACCCCCCTTTCTTGAGTCGTCACTTTGTTCTCTTGTCAACCTTGCCAATTTGATGCCAAATATAGACTATTATACCTCGTTGGAAAGCTATGGATGTCCGCTTTCTAACGCAACTGGAAGCACCTCAATTGGAGTTCTACAACTCGAGTTATACTCCATGGAAGGTGAAGAGGTCAGCTGGCCTGATTGCATGTTGGTACTATGCTCTTCTATGCACATTACGGGGCTGTTTTCTCCCTCAATTTTTAGTATCCACCATGCATGCCATATATGCTTGGAAAGCTCTAGATGTCTTCTTTCCAATGCATTTTGAATCACCTCATTTGGAGTTTTGTAGCTCAAGTTATTTATGTTTGAAGAAGGCATGGTCAAGCTGTTCCATATAACACGTTTAAGCTCCAGTTTAAGGTTAAACTGGAGCTTAAACGTGGAATGCTTCCTGGAGGGTAAAATGTCGAACACGTTTAAGCTCCAGTTTAACCTTAAACTGGAGCTTAAACGTGGAAATGAGAAAGCACACCCTGGAGTGGAAAAAAAAAACGCCGAGCACGTTTAACCTCCAGTTTAAGGTTAAACTGGAGGTTAAACGTGGAAATGCTCCCTTGGTGAAATTCTCATTCTGGCGTTTAACTTCCAGTTTAAGGTTAAACTGGAGGTTAAACGCCAGTTGTAGCTCTTCTCAGCTTCCATGATTCTGGCGTTTAACTTCCAGTTTAACCTTAAACTGGAGGTTAAACGCCACTTTCAGCATTATATGGCTTGGCAGTTTAAGTTCCAGTTTAAGCTTAAACTAGAACTTAAACTCCACATGTGATCTTCAAGCTTCCTTTATTGATTTTGTTGCTTCCTTGCCTAGCCTCTTCTTCCCTGAAATCATCCAAACAACTACATCAAAGTCTTGCAAAATTTCATGAGAATTCTTCCATTCATAGCATTCAAGGAATATAACTAAAAACTCATGGAATTTGCATCAAAATCTTCATGTTTGAATGATTTAAGACAAGCATGACTATTTGGCCCAAATGATTACTTAAGGCTCAAGAAAATGCATAAAACCACTAAAACTAACAGAAAAATGCTAGTGAAACTAGCCTAAGATGCCTTGGCATCAAAGACAAAATAAGAGAGGTGAGAATAATATCAATACCAAAGACAATTGAAACTTTACGGCAAAGAAAAGAAAAGATTAGATTGTTCATTTATGAACTCCAACTAACTAACTAACTGTGTGTCCTTATATGCACATTGGTGGCACCTTGGGGTGACACCAAACTTAGTATGGAGCACTGTGATGAAAAGTTTTGTTCAAAGCTCCCAAGACTAGCATGCATCTTGGTTTGCTTTGAACACCAAACTTGTTCCTCACTATATACTGCACATAAGGTTTTCACCAAGTGTTTGTCAAGTTTGAGTTGGACTTCATAAACATTGACTTATTTACTTTTCTAAAAGCATATAAAACATGGGTTGCCTCCCATGAAGCGCTTCTTTAGCGTCACTAGCTTGACGTTTCTCCCTCATCAGGGTGGTTGGTAATGCTTAAAGTCCTCTCCTCTCGCTGTGGACTTGTATCCATTGGTTGTATCAATGATCTCGACATATTCCAGGGAGAGAATTCTGTTGATAGTGAAGACTTTAGGTAACTGAGATGGTACAGTGGGGAGATTAGGGGGAATATCTGGGAAGTAAGCTGAGATCACTCTATCCCCTGGAGAGAAGTCTTCCGTAGGGATCTTTTTGTTCCTCCACTTCCTTGGTACCTTCTTCCTTGTGTCTTTTGACATTGCCTTGCTCTTGATGACTCCTTCCTCTAAGGTGGTTTTGTTGCTTCCTTCACATATCTCTGGTGGTTTAGGTTCCTCCAGTTTTTCCTTGAGTTGTGACAACTGCCTGTTTCCTTGTTCCTCATGCATGGGTTTCCCTAGATGGGTTGGGTGTGCTTCAATGCTTGCTTCCTCCTTCAGCATCTCATTGTGATCTTTGCTTGGTTCTTTGTACTCTTGGTCTGCTTCTTGTGAGAGTTTGAAGACATTAAAGCTGAGTCGTTCATCATGGATCCTCAATATTAGCTCCCCTTGCTCCACATCTATGAGTGCTATGGCTGTAGCTAGGAATGGTCTTCCCAATATGATTGGGTGAGTGTGACTCTCTTCCATGTCCAGAATGACAAAGTCTGTTGGGAGAGAGTATTTCCCAACTTTTAGCAACACATTTTCCACCATTCCTATTGCTTGCTTTTGAGTCTTGTCAGCCAGTCTGATGACCACATCTGTGGGCATTATCTCGTTGATCTGCAGCCTCTTTACCAAGGATAATGGCAGTAAGTTGATGCTTGCCCCCAAGTCACAGAGTGCTCTATCGAACATTGTTTCTCCTATGGCACAGGGGATGTGAAAACTCCCTGGGTCTTTTCTTTTTGCAGGCAACTCAGGTTGAATAAGGGCACTGGTGCGTGAAATTGTGAACAATACTTTTCACAACTCTCATAATCCCCGGTCATGAACCCCAAAAACTTGGTGTTCAATACCATGGCATTACACAACTTCGCACAACTAACCAGTAAGTGCACTGGGTTGTCCAAGTAATAAACCTTACGCGAGTAAGGGGTCGATCCCACGGAGATTGTTAGTATGAAGCAAGCTATGGTCATCTTGCAAATCTTAGTCAGGCAAACTCAAATGGATATGGTGATGAACGCATAAAAACATAAAGATAAAGATAGAGGTACTTATGTAATTCATTGGTAGGAACTTCAGATAAGCGCATGAAGATGCCTTCCCTTCCGTCTCTCTGCTTTCCTACTGTCTTCATCCAATCCTTCTTACTCCTTTCCATGGCAAGCTTATGTAGGGTTTCACCGTTGTCAGTGGCTACCTCCCATCCTCTCAGTGAAAATGTTCCTATGCTCTGTCACAGCATGGCTAATCATCTGTCGGTTCTCGGTCAGGCCGGAATAGAATCCAGCGATTCTTTTGCGTCTGTCACTAACGCCCCGCCTACTAGGAATTTGAAGCACGTCACAGTCATTCAATCATTGAATCCTACTCAGAATACCACAGACAAGGTTAGACCTTCCGGATTCTCTTGAATGCCGCCATCAGTTCTAGCCTATACCACGAAGACTCTGATCTCACGGAATGGTTGGCTCGGTTGTCAGGCGAGCACTCGGTTGTCAGGCGATCAACCATGCATCGTGCGATCAGGAATCCAAGAGATATTCACCCAATCGAAGGTAGAACGGAGGTGGTTGTCAGTCACACGTTCATAGGTGAGAATGATGATGAGTGTCACGGATCATCACATTCATCAAGTTGAAGAACAAGTGATATCTTAGAACAAGAACAAGCGGAATTGAATGGAAGAACAATAGTAATTGCATTAATACTCGAGGTACAGCAGAGCTCCACACCTTAATCTATGGTGTGTAGAAACTCCACCGTTGAAAATACATAAGAACAAGGTCTAGGCATGGCCATGAGGCCAGCCTCCCAGTGATCTAAGAACTAGATGTCCAAAGATGATCTAGAGATCTAAAATGATCAAAAGATGATAAAATACAATAGTAAAAGGTCCTACTTATAGAAAACTAGTAGCCTAGGGTGTACAGAGATGAGTAAAAGACATAAAAATCCACTTCCGGGCCCACTTGGTGTGTGCTTGGGCTGAGCAATGAAGCATTTTCGTGTAGAGACTCTTCTTGGAGTTAAACGCCAGCTTTAGTGCCAGTTTGGGCGTTTAACTCCCATTTGGGTGCCAGTTCCGGCGTTTAACGCTAGGATTTCTGAGGGTGACTTTGTACGCCGGTTTGGGCCATCAAATCTTGGGCAAAGTATGGACTATCATATATTGCTGGAAAGCCCAGGATGTCTACTTTCCAACGCCGGTGAGAGCGCGCCAATTGGGCTTTTGTAGCTCCAGAAAATTCACTTCGAGTGCAGGGAGGTCAGAATCCAACAGCATCTGCAGTCCTTTTTGGTCTTTGAATCAGATTTTTGCTCAGGTCCCTCAATTTCAGCCAGAAAATACCTGAAATCACAGAAAAACACACAAACTCATAGTAAAGTCCAAAAAAGTGAATTTTAACTAAAAACTAACAAAAATATACTAAAAACTAACTAGATCATACTAAAAACATACTAAAAACAATGCCAAAAAGCGTACAAATTATCCGCTCATCACAACACCAAACTTAAATTGTTGCTTGCCCTCAAGCAACTGAAAATCAAATAAGATAAAAAGAAGAGAATATGCAATGAATTCCAAAAACATCTATGAAGATCAGTATTAATTAGATGAGCGGGGCTTTTAGCTTTTTGCCTCTGAATAGTTTTGGCATCTCACTCTATCCTTTGAAATTCAGAATGATTGGCTTCTTTAGGAACTTAGAATCCAGATAGTGTTATTGATTCTCCTAGTAGAGTATGATGATTCTTGAACATAGCTATTTATTGAGTCTTGGCTGTGGCCCAAAGCACTCTGTCTTCCAGTATTACCACCGGATACATACATGCCACAGACACATAATTGGGTGAACCTTTTCAGATTGTGACTCAGCTTTGCTAGAGTCCCCAATTAGAGGTGTCCAGGGTTCTTAAGCACACTCTTTTTGCCTTGGATCACAACTTTATTATTATTTTTTTCGTTTTTTTTTTCTTTTTTTCGTTTTCTCTTTCCCTTTTTTTTTCATTGTTTTTTCTTGCTTCAAGAATCATTTTAATGATTTTTCAGATCCTCAGTAACATGTCTCCTTTTTCATCATTCTTTCAAGAGCCAACATTCATGAACCACAAATTCAAAAGACATATGCACTGTTTAAGCATACATTCAGAGAACAAAAGTATTGCCACCACATCAAAGTAATTAAACTGTTCTAAAATTCAAAATTCATGCAATTCTACTCTTTTTCAATTAAGAACATATTTTATTTAAGAGAGGCGATGGATTCATAGGACATTCATAACTTTAAGGCATAGACACTAAGACACTAATGATCACAAGACACAAACATGGATAAACATAAGCATAAAATTCGAAAAACAGAAGAATAAAGAACAAGGAAATCAAAGAACGGGTCCACCTTAGTGATGGCGGCTCTTTCTTCCTCTTGAAGATCCTATGGAGTGTTTGAGCTCCTCAATGTCTCTTCCTTGTCTTTGTTGCTCCTCTCTCATGATTCTTTGATCTTCTCTAATTTCATGGAGGATGATGGAGTGTTCTTGATGCTCCATCCTTAGTTGTCCCATGTTGGAACTCAATTCTCCTAGGGAGGTGTTTAGTTGCTCCCGATAGTTTTGTGGAGGAAAGTGCATCCCTTGAGGAATCTCAGGGATCTCATGATGAGTGGGGTCTCTTGTGTGCTCCATCCTCTTCTTAGTAATGGGCTTGTCCTCATCAATGGGGATGTCTCCCTCTATGTCAACTCCAACTGAATAACAGAGGTGACAAATGAGATGAGGGAAGGCTAACCTTGCCAAGGTAGAGGACTTGTCCGCTACCTTATAGAGTTCTTGGGCTATAACCTCATGAACTTCTTTTTCTTCTCCAATCATGATGCTATGGATCATGATAGCCCGGTCTATGGTAACTTCGGACCGGTTGCTAGTGGGAATGATTGAGCGTTGTATAAACTCTAACCATCCTCTAGCCACGGGTTTGAGGTCATGCCTTCTCAATTGAACCGGCTTCCCTCTTGAATCTCTCTTCCATTGGGCGCCCTCTTCACATATGACTGTGAGGACTTGGTCCAACCTTTGATCAAAGTTGACCCTTCTAGTGTAAGGATGTTCATCTCCTTGCATCATGGGCAAATTGAATGCCAACCTTACACTTTCCGGACTAAAATCCAAGTATTTCCCCCGAACCATAGTAAGATAATTCTTTGGATTTGGGTTCATACTTTGGTCATGGTTCTTGGTGATCCATGCATTGGCATAGAACTCTTGAACCATCAAGATTCTGACTTGTTGAATGGGGTTGGTAAGAACTTCCCAACCTCTTCTTCGGATCTCATGTCGGATCTCCGGATATTCACTCTTTTTGAGTGAGAAAGGGACCTCGGGGATCACCTTCTTCAAGGCCACAACTTCATAGAAGTGGTCTTGATGCACCCTTGAGATGAATCTCTCCATCTCCCATGACTCGGAGGTGGAAGCTTTTGCCTTCCCTTTCCTCTTTCTAGAGGTTTCTCCGGCCTTGGATGCCATAAATGGTTATGGAAAAACAAAAAGCAATGCTTTTTCCACACCAAACTTAAAATGTTTGCTCGTCCTCAAGAAGAAAGAAGAGAGGAGAAGAAGAAGAAATGAGGAAGAAGGGAATGGCTTTGTGGTCGGCAAAAGGGGAGACAAATGGTGTTTAGGATGTGTGAAAATGAAGGAGTGAATGAGGGTTTATATAGGAGAGGGAGAAGGGTAGGGTTCGGTCATTTGAGGGTGGGTTTGGGTGGGAAAGTGGTTTGAATTTGAATGGTGAGGTAGGTGAGGTTTTATGAAGGATGGATGTGAGTGGTGAAGAGAATGATGGGATTTGATAGGTGAAGGGTTTTTGGGGAAGAGGTGTTGAGGTGATTGGTGATTGGGTGAAGAAGAGAGAGAGTGGTGGGGTAGGTGGGGATCCTGTGGAGTCCACAGATCCTGAGGTGTCAAGGAAAAGTCATCCCTGCACCAATTGGCAAGAAAAAACACGTTTTTAGCCATTTCTGGCGTTAAACGCCGGGCTGGTGCCCATTTCTGGCGTTTAACGCCAGCTTTCTGCCCTTTTCTGGTGTTTAACGCCAGTCTGGTGCCCCTTTCTGGCATTAAACGCCCAGAATGGTGCCAGACTGGGCGTTAAACGCCCATCTGCTAACCTCACTGGCGTTTAAACGCCAGTAGGTGCGTCCTCCAGGGTGTGCTGTTTTTCTTCCTGTTTTTCATTCTGTTTTTGCTTTTTTTCATTGATTTTGTGACTTCTTATGATCATCAACCTACAAAAAAAAAACATAAAATAACAAAAGAAAATAATTAATTATAAAACATTGGGTTGCCTCCCAACAAGCGCTTCTTTAATGTCATTAGCTTGACAGAGGACTCTCATGGAGCCTCAGAAATGCTCAGAGCTATGTTGGAACCTCCCAACACCAAACTTAGAGTTTGAATGTGAGGGTTCAACACCAAACTTAGAAGTTGGTTGTGGCCTCCCAACACCAAACTTAGAGTTTGACTGTGGGGGCTCTGTTTGGCTCTGTTTTGAGAGAAGCTCTTCATGCTTCCTCTCCATGATGACAGAGGGATATCCTTGGGCCTTAAACACCAAGGATTCTTCATTCACTTGAATGATCAACTCTCCTCTATCAACATCAATCACAGCCCTTGCTGTGGCTAGGAAAGGTCTGCCAAGGATGATGGATTCATCCATGCACCTCCCAGTCTCTAGGACTATGAAGTCAGTAGGGATGTAATGGTCTTCAACCTTAACCAAAACATCCTCTACAAGTCCATGGGCTTGTTTTCTTGAGTTGTCTGCCATCTCTAGTGAGATTTTTGCAGCTTGTACCTCAGAGATCCCTAACTTCTCCATTACAGAGAGAGGCATGAGGTTTATACTTGACCCTAAGTCACACAAGGCCTTCTTGAAGGTCATGGTGCCTATGGTACAAGGTATTGAAAACTTTCCAGGATCCTGTCTCTTTTGAGGCAGTTTCTGCCTAGACAAGTCATCCAGTTCTTTGGTGAGCAAAGGGGGTTCATCCTCCCAAGCCTCATTTCCAAATAACTTGTCATTTGCTTCATGATTGCTCCAAGGTATTTAGCAACTTGCTCTTCAGTGACATACTCATCCTCTTCAGAGGAAGAATACTCATCAAAGCTCATGAATGGCAGGAGTAAGTCCAGTGGAATCTCTATGGTCTCATTTTGAGCCTCAGATTCCCATGGTTCCTCATTGGGGAACTCATTGGAGGCCAGTGGACGTCCATTGAGGTCCTCCTCAGTGGCGTTTACTGCCTCTTCTTCCTCCAAAAATTCGGCCATGTTGATGGCCTTGCACTCTCCTTTTGGATTTTCTTCTGTATTGCTTGGGAGAGTACTAGGAGGGAGTTCAGTAATCTTCTTGCTCAGCTGACCCACTTGTCCTTCCAAGTTTCTGATGGAGGACCTTGTTTCAGTCATGAAACTTTGTGTGGTTTTGATTAGATCAGAGACCATGGTTGCTAAGTCAGAGTTATTCTGCTTAGAACTCTCTGTCTGTTGCTGAGAAGATGATGGAAAAGGCTTGCTATTGCTAAACCTGTTTCTTCCACCATTATTGTTGTTGAAACCTTGTTGAGGTCTCTGTTGATCCTTCCATGAGAGATTTGGATGATTTCTCCATGAAGGATTATAGGTGTTTCCATAGGGTTTTCCCATGTAATTCACCTCTTCCATTGAAGGGTTCTCAGGATCATAGGCTTCTTCCTCAGATGAAGCCTCCTTAGTACTGCTTGGTGCATTTTGCATTCCAGACAGACTTTGAGAAATCATATTGACTTGTTGAGTCAATATTTTATTCTGAGCCAATATGGCATTCAGAGTGTCAATCTCAAAAACTCCTTTCTTCTGACTAGTCCCATTGTTCACAGGATTTCTTTCAGAAGTGTACATGAATTGGTTATTTGCAACCATTTCAATCAGTTCTTGAGCTTCAGTAGGCGTCTTCTTCAGATGAAGAGATCCTCCTGCAGAGCTATCCAAAGACATCTTGGATAGTTCAGAGAGACCATCATAGAAAATACCTATGATGCTCCATTCAGAAAGCATGTCAGAGGGACACTTTCTGATTAATTGTTTGTATCTTTCCCAAGCTTCATAGAGGGATTCTCCTTCCTTCTGTCTAAAGGTTTGGACTTCCACTCTAAGCTTACTCAATTTTTGAGGTGGAAAGAACTTTGCCAAGAAGGCATTGACTAGCTTTTCCCAAGAGTCCAGGCTTTCTTTAGGTTGTGAGTCCAACCATGTTCTAGCTCTGTCTCTTACAGCAAAAGGGAATAGCATGAGTCTGTAGACCTCAGGGTCAACCCCATTAGTCTTGACAGTGTCACAGATTTGCAAGAATTCAGCTAAAAACTGATGAGGATCTTCCAATGGAAGTCCATGGAACTTGCAATTCTGTTGCATTAGAGAAACTAATTGAGGCTTAAGCTCAAAGTTGTTTCCTCTAATGGCAGGGATAGAGATGCTTCTCCCATAGAAGTCGGGTGTAGGTGCAGTAAAGTCACCCAGCACCTTCCTTGCATTGTTGGCATTGTTGTTTTCGGCTGCCATGTGTTCTTCTTCTTTGAAGAATTCGGTCAGGTCCTCTAAAGAGAGTTGTGCTTTGGCTTCTCTTAGCTTTCTCTTCAAGGTCCTTTCAGGTTCAGGATCAGCCTCAACAAGAATGTTTTTGTCTTTGCTCCTGCTCATACGAAAGAGAAGAGAACAAGAAAATGTGGAATCCTCTATGTCACAGTATAGAGATTCCTTGAAGTGTCAGAGGAAAAGAAGAGTAGAAGACAGAAGTAGAAAATTCGAACTTATCAAAGAAGATGGAGTTCGAATTTTGCATTAAGGGATAGTGTTAGTCCATAAATAGAAAGATATGGGAAAGAGGGAAGTGATTTTCGAAAATTAAGTGAAAAATTTTGAAAACATTTTTGAAAAACATTACTTAATTTTCGAAAATGAAAGTGGAAAAGAAATCAAGTGAATTTTTTTGAAAAAGATTTTGAAATTAGAAATCAAAAAGATTTGATTGAAAACTATTTTGAAAAAGATGTGGTTAAGAAGATATGATTGGTTTTAAAAAAAAAAAGATGTGATTGAGAAAATATGATTTGAAAAACATGTTAAAAAGATTTGATTTTGAAAATTAAAAACTTGGCTAACAAGAAAAGATATGATTCAAACATTAAACCTTTCTCAACAGAAAAGGCAACATACTTGAAATGTTGAATCAAATCATTAATTGATAGCAAGTATCTTTGAAAAAGGAAAGAAATTGATTTTGAAAAAGATTTGATTGAAAAGATATGATTTGAAAAAGATTTGATTTTGAAAAACTTTGAAAACCTGAAAAAAATTGCATTGAAAAACAGAATCTTCCCTCTTGTGCCATCCTGGCGTTAAACGCCCAGAATGGTGCACATTCTGGCGTTTAACGCCCAAAACTATACCCTTTTGGGTGTTAAACGCCCAACCAGGTACCCTGGCTGGCGTTTAAACGCCAGTCTGTCCTTCTTCACTGGGCGTTTTGAACGCCCAGCTTTTTCTGTATAATTCCTCTGCTGTATGTTCTGAATCTTTAATTCTCTGTATTATTGACTTGAGAAGACACAAATTAGAAATATTTTTGGATTTTTAATAATAAGGAAAAATCAAAATGCAACAAGAATCAAATAACAATGCATGCAAGACACCAAACTTAGCAGTTTGTATACTGCTGACACTAATGAGACACATATGAAACACATAAACACTCAAGTCAAGAGAATTCAAAGATTAGAGTAAGAAATCATCAAGAACTATTTGAAGATCCTTAAGACACATGAATGAATGCATGCAGTTGACACCAAACTTAAAATGAAACACTAGACTCAAACAAGAAATATTTTTGGATTTTATGATTTTGTAATTTTTTTGTGTGATTTTCGAAAATAAAGTGGAAAAAAAGATATCAAAATTCTTAATGAGAATTCCAGGAATCATGCAATGTTAGTCTAAAGCTTCAGTCTAAAGGAATTAGACATGGTCAGCCAAGCTTCAGCAGAACATTACATTCAAGAGCTAAATTGATGAAGATCAATCAGCTTTGGTGATGATAAGAACATCACCTTGAAACACTAGAATTCATTCTTAAGAATTCTGAAGAAAAAATACCTAATCTAAGCAACAAGATGAACCGTCAGTTGTCCAAACTCAACAATCCCCGGCAACGGCGCCAAAAACTTGGTGCGCGAAATTGTGAACAATACTTTTCACAACTCTCATAATCCCCGGTCATGAACCCCAAAAACTTGGTGTTCAATACCATGGCATTACACAACTTCGCACAACTAACCAGCAAGTGCACTGGGTCGTCCAAGTAATAAACCTTACGCGAGTAAGGGTCGATCCCACGGAGATTGTTAGTATGAAGCAAGCTATGGTCATCTTGCAAATCTTAGTCAGGAAAACTCAAATGGATATGGTGATGAACGCATAAAAACATAAAGATAAAGATAGAGGTACTTATGTAATTCATTGGTAGGAACTTCAGATAAGCGCATGAAGATGCCTTCCCTTCCGTCTCTCTGCTTTCCTACTGTCTTCATCCAATCCTTCTTACTCCTTTCCATGGCAAGCTTATGTAGGGTTTCACCGTTGTCAGCGGCTACCTCCCATCCTCTCAGTGAAAATGTTCCTATGCTCTGTCACAGCATGGCTAATCATCTATCGGTTCTCGGTCAGGCCGGAATAGAATCCAGCGATTCTTTTGCGTCTGTCACTAACGCCCCGCCTGCTAGGAGTTTGAAGCACGTCACAGTCATTCAATCATTGAATCCTACTCAGAATACCACAGACAAGGTTAGACCTTCCGGATTCTCTTGAATGCCGCCATCAGTTCTAGCCTATACCACGAAGACTCTGATCTCACGGAATGGTTGGCTCGGTTGTCAGGCGAGCACTCGGTTGTCAGGCGATCAACCATGCATCGTGCGATCAGGAATCCAAGAGATATTCACCCAATCGAAGGTAGAACGGAGGTGGTTGTCAGTCACACGTTCATAGGTGAGAATGATGATGAGTGTCACGGATCATCACATTCATCAAGTTGAAGAACAAGTGATATCTTAGAACAAGAACAAGCGGAATTGAATGGAAGAACAATAGTAATTGCATTAATACTCGAGGTACAGCAGAGCTCCACACCTTAATCTATGGTGTGTAGAAACTCCACTGTTGAAAATACATAAGAACAAGGTCTAGGCATGGCCGTGAGGCCAGCCTCCCAGTGATCTAAGAACTAGATGTCCAAAGATGATCTAGAGATCTAAAATGATCAAAAGATGATAAAATACAATAGTAAAAGGTCCTACTTATAGAAAACTAGTAGCCTAGGGTGTACAGAGATGAGTAAAAGACATAAAAATCCACTTCCGGGCCCACTTGGTGTGTGCTTGGGCTGAGCAATGAAGCATTTTCGTGTAGAGACTCTTCTTGGAGTTAAACGCCAGCTTTAGTGCCAGTTTGGGCGTTTAACTCCCATTTGGGTGCCAGTTCCGGCGTTTAACGCTGGGATTTATAAGGGTGACTTTGTACGCCGGTTTGGGCCATCAAATCTTGGGCAAAGTATGAACTATCATATATTGCTGGAAAGCCCAGGATGTCTACTTTCCAACGCCGTTGAGAGCGCGCCAAGTGGGCTTCTGTAGCTCCAGAAAATCCACTTCGAGTGCAGGGAGGTCAGAATCCAACAGCATCTGCAGTCCTTTTTGGTCTCTGAATCAGATTTTTGCTCAGGTCCCTCAATTTCAGCCAGAAAATACCTGAAATCACAGAAAAACACACAAACTCATAGTAAAGTCCAGAAAAGTGAATTTTAACTAAAAACTAACAAAAATATACTAAAAACTAACTAGATCATACTAAAAACATACTAAAAACAATGCCAAAAAGCGTACAAATTATCCGCTCATCAGGCACTACATTCCTTGTTCAACACTATAGTCTGGCCTCCTTTGATTGAGCTTTTCCTGGGAAGAAGTTCCTTCATATACTTGATGAATGCAGGCATTTGTTGGATGGCCTTGATGAATGGTATGTTCACATGCAGAGATGCAAACAAATCTAGGAACCTTGAGTACATTCTCTTCCCCACAGCACCATTGAGCAGTTGGGAAAATGGTGCATAGAGCTTAAGCAACTATTGTTGTGAGATTTCTGGTTCTTGGTGATCTCTATCCTCCTCCTCTGTTGAGTTGTCTTCAGGCTGTTTGGAGAGTTTGCTTTGCTTGTCTTCAGCCTCTTGACCACTTGTAGTGACCATTTTGCAATCTTCCCATCTTACTTTCTTTGCCTTGCCTCTTAGGTTTTTCTCTGTGTCACTTGGGAAGCCATCAGTAGGTTTGGGAATCTTCTCAGCTAAGCATCCCACTTGGAATTCCAGCTTCTTGATGGTCTCTCCCTGGTTCTTAATATTGGCTCGCACCTCCTCTTTGAACACCTTGTTTTCTTGAATCTCTTGGCATATTCCTTCAAGTAAGGTTTCAATCTTAGAGAGCTTGTCATCAAATGATGGTGGATTGGGAGTAGAGGTGTTGTTTTGGTTTTGATATGGGTGTGGAGAAGTGTTGTTGTGGGGGTGTTGATATGTCCTCTGTGTGAATTGTTGATGAGCTGCATTGTTGTTGGAGTTGTAACGTCTCTGGTCTTGGCTTTGATCTTGCTGATTCCCCCACCCAAAGTTTGGGTGGTTCCTCCATCCAGCGTTGTATGTCTTGGAGTATGGATCATGGTTCTGACTAGGTGAATTCCCAATGTAGTTGGCTTGCTCAAGGTTACCCTCTGCTTCTTCTTCAACTCCTTCTTTGGTTGTTGAGGAGGTGGTCATTGCTGCCACTTGGTTCCTCTCCATCTTCTTGGTGAGGTCAGCTAGCTGCTTGGTAATGAGCTTGTTCTGAGCCAGCAGAGCATCTACATTGTTTAGCTCTATCACTCCTCTAGTGTTCCCTCTTTCGGAAGCATAGAAGTAGTCATTCTCAGCTACAGTCTCAATTACATCTATGGCTTCTTCAATGGTCTTCTTCTTGTTCAATGATCCTCCAGAGGAATGGTCTACTGCCTTCTTTGATTCATATGACAAGCCTTCATAGAAGATATGCAACTACACCCATTCATTGAACATATTTGGTGGACACCTCCTTGTTAGGTCTTTGAACCTTTCCCAAGCTTCATAAAGTGTCTCCCCATCTTGCTGTCTGAACGTCTGCACTTCAGTTCTCAGCCTATTGATCCTTTGAGGGGGGTAAAACCTTGCCAAAAACTTATTCACTACCTCCTCCCAATTTGTCAGGCTTTCTTTTGGGAAGGATTCAAGCCATTTAGATGCCTTGTCCCTGAGTGAAAAAGGGAACAAGAGCAGCCTATAGACATCCGGGTGGACTCCATTGGACTTCACTGTGTCACAAATCCTCAAGAAGGTGGTCAAGTGTTGATTCGGGTCTTCTTGAGCACCTCCTCCAAATGAGCAATTATTCTGCACAACAGTGATGAGCTGAGGTTTTAGCTCGAAATTGTTGGCATGTATGGTGGGCTTCTGAATGCTACTTCCACAGTTGCCTGGGTTTGGATTGATGTAAGAGCCTAACACTCTTCTATCCTCCCCAGCATGATTTGCTCTACCTCCTCCCCCATGGTTATTAGCCTCTTCTTCATGTTGGTTTTCCATGTTGCCTTCCATGTTTAGTTCAAAGTGTTCCTCCTCCTCTTCAGCATCGATTGCACATTTTTCTCTTGCTTCCCTCCTTAATCTAAGGAGGGTCCTCTCTGGTTCAGAATCGAAGGAAGTTGAAGCCCCGCTTCTTCTCCGTGTCATACAACCAACAAGTACAAGCAAGTAACAATATGTACAGATAGTATTGCTGTCAAAATTACTATTAGTTGTGAGTGATGCAATATATCAAATAGTTAGTGGGTTAGCAAACTGAATGGTAAATAACAAAGAACACGAAAGAGTAGAGGGGGAAGGGGAGAGGTTAACTAAGACAGAAAGTAAATTACTCAAACAAAAAATTAAATCAACAAAACAAAAATGCTCAATCTAGTGATCTCCTAATTTAATTATTATTGATGCACAATCAATCCCCGGCAACGGCGCCATAAACTTGATGCAGGTGAAAAATGTCTCAACAAATTTCCTTCGGCAAGTGTACCGAATTTGTCGTCAAGTAAAAACTCACAATAGAGTGCGGTCGAATCCCACAGGGATTGATTGATCAAGCAACTTTAATTAGAAGAATGTTCTAGTTGAGCGAATTCAGAATTTGGGTTGAGATTTGCAGAAATTAAAATGGCGGGAATGTAAATAACAGAAAAAGTAGATGCTAGAATTAAAGGGCTGAAAGTAAACGACTGAAAGTAAATTGCAGAATTGTAAATGGGAATGAGGTATTTGCTCATGAAAGTAAACGCAGAAATTAAAGAGAATGGGTGAGATCAGAATTGGGGAGTTCATTGGGCGCAGGAGATGTTGCAATTCTCCGGATCAAGTTCATTTTCATCTCTTCCTCAATCAATGCACTCATTGATCTCCTTGGCAATCTTAATTGATTGAATTACAATTTCTTGCAATTCAATCTCTCAAATCTTGATCAATAGCCAATTCCTTGGTCAATTGCTCATGAGAAGAGATGAAATGTGGTCACTGATTATACCACATGCATTTCCCAAATCAATTATTGAGAGGATTATAGTCACATATCCATCCAAACCTAATTTGGTCCAGCAAGAGAAAGCATTTCTAGCTTGATCTCTTCATTCCTCTTTTAAGGCTCAGAAGAGATCCAAGTTTGAATAGCTTCTTTTCCAAGATAACTACCCAATGGGATGAAGATCGAAAGCTTTCAAGTAAAATCAAGAGAAAAGATAGAAGAAGAATAATGAAAACTAGTATTGATCCATCAACTTACAACAGAGCTCCCTAACCCAATGAAAGGGGTTTAGTTGTTCATAGCTCTAGAAAATGAAAACAAAGATGGAGAATACATCATGGAACTAGAAGAGTAGAGTAAAATACAGAGAGTAGTGCTATTTTCCAACTTCTAGCCCCCTCAAATAATTCAAAGCTACTCCTATATATACTACTCTTCTCAGCTTCTAGTTGGCTCTTCAAGTCTTGGGCTTTTGGATCTTGAGTTGAAGCAGTTCTCTTCTTCATTTGGGCTTGGTTATACTTGCCGAGAGAAAGTGTGAAGTGGGCAGAGACTTTAGCTCAGGACGTTAGGGGTGTTATCGTTTAGTGAAAGTATGAGTTCGAGAACGTTAGTGACACTCAACATTGCCACTAACTTTCCAATGTACCCCTTTGCATCACGTTAGAGCCCTCATTAACTAGGTTAACGTGGCTTCTAACGTGGCCTTGCTAACCTTCGAGAACGTTAGTGACACTCAACATTGTCACTAACGTTCCAGTGTGCCCCTATGTCTCACGTTAGAGTCCCACGTTAACTAGGTTAACGTGGCTTTTAACGTGGCCATTCTTAGCCATCCCCAACGTTAGTGACAATGTTGAATGTCACCAACGTTGGCTCATCTTTCACTCATTAACGTTAGCTTCCATGTTAACTAAGTTAACGTGAAAGTTAACGTCGCTCATTGGGGTTTTGTGGGTGCTTCCAACATTAGTGACAATGTTGGGTGTCACTAACGTTGTCGACCTCCCTTGCCTCTTATGTTAGCTCCCATGTTAACCAAGTTAATGTGGGAGTTAACGTGGTACATTGCACCTTAGGCCAACGTTAGTGACAATGTTGAGTGTCACTAACGTTGGCTTCCTTCCCCCTTTTAACGTTAGAGGCCACGTTAACTAAGTTAACGTGGACTCTAACGTAGCCACTTATGATCATTGGCCCACGTTAGTGATAATGTTAAGTGTCACTAACGTTGGCTCAAAGTCCCTTCTTCACGTTAGAGTTCACGTTAACTTAGTTAATGTGACTCTTAACGTGGGCAATGATGGCTTCGAGAGCGTTATTGGCAATCACTTTTCTCATTAACTTTGCAAGTTACCTCCCATTCCACGTTAGTGGTAACGTTAATTAGATTAACGTGACTGCTAAGTGGTTCTTCCTTGCTTCCTTTGGTCTTGAAATTAAGCAATAGAGTGCATCAAAGTTCTAGTCCAAGTCATGGGTAATGCAACATACAATTTGTTATTAAACTCATGCAAAATCCTCATGAAATCATGTAAAATTCACAATGTATGCTTGAATCAATGTGTAAGTGAATATCTACCCAAAACTAGCTTATTTCCTAAGAAAATGCATGAAACTACCTTAAAAACAGTAAAGAAAAGGTCAGTGAAACTGGCCAAGATGCCCTGGCATCACTTTCTTTTAAGCTTTCCAACTCGAGGGTTCCTTTCAATCAACTCCCTATCAAGTTAGGGAACTACTCGCTCATTGTGAATATAAAATTCATAACATATGAAAATGAATTAAAGAAAGACATTGTAAATAAAAATCAAAATAATCAATTAAAAATAAAAGTAAACCTTATATTAAATAATCCTAAAAATATTCCAATGGTAAAATTAAGCAACGCAAAGGACATGGAAGAGTAAAGCCAAGTAAAGAAAACGAACTAGAATGACGAAGTCTTGATGAGGTAATAACTCTTCTCAGTATCTCAATGCAAACAGTGGTAGAAAAATAAAATCCTAAGAACTATCAATGTGTAGAGAGAAAAACCTCGAGGAGGAGTAAAAACTAGATCTAAAACTAAAACTGTGTAGAATGAATTGTTCCCCTGGTTTCTGCATGTTCTCTGGCTCTAGTCTAATGTTCTGGGCCGTAAACTGGGTTAAAATAGGGTCTAAAATGGCCCCCAGTGAATTCTGCTGATTATGCAGATCACGCACGTCACGCGATCGCGTCATTCATGCGGACGCGTCATTCACGTTTTTCCCTGCCACGCGTTTGCGTCGTCTACGCTTCCGCGTCACTTGTGCTTTTCTAATCCGCGCGGTCGTGTGAGCCATGTGGCCGCGTCACTGCGATTTCTCCTCTTTCGCGTGAACGTAAGAGCCATGCGGCCGCGTCACTTCTCGCTGGTTATCTCCTCACTTTCTCATGTTCCTTCCATTTTTTCTTGCTTCTTTTCCAATCTCCAACTCATTCATGCCCTATAAAGCCTGAAACACTTAACACACAGATTACGGCATCAAATGGAATAAAGAAGAATTAAAATGCATAATTAAAAGTCTCTAGGAAGTAATTTTCAATCATGTAATAATTTCAGGAAGAAAATATAAATGCATGCTAAATTAATGAATAAGTGGGTAAGGATCATGATAAAATCCCACAATTAAACACAATATAAACTATAAAATAGTGGTTTATCAACCTCCCCACACTTAAACATTAGCATGTCCTCATGCTTAACTGAAGGAGATAAGATAAATAAATATGAACATGTAGAAACTCATGTAATGCATTGCAACCTATATATATATATATATATATATATATATATATATATGAATACAACTATATGATTCTTGCCCACTTGATCAAAAGTAAATAAGCTCTTCAAAACAATTACAAATCAAATTCCAGTAATTCTATCATTACACAGTAAGACAGATAAAAGTGCAAGAAGATAGCACATGAAAGCAGGAAACATGGAAATTCAAGCATTGAACCCTCACTGATGATGTATGTACGCTCTAATCTCTCTAGTGTATAGGGTAATCACTCTATCCATCTCTAATCATGCTCTCTAACTTTTGTTCTTCTCCTAACTAATCAACAAGAGTTTATATACCAATGCAAACATCATGAGGTCTTTTCAAGGTTGTAATGGGGCCAAGGTAAGGGTAGGGATACACATATGGTTAAGTGAGCTTATAAATTGAATCTTTAATTAACCCAAGCTTTAACCCAACCTATATATTTTATATAGCCTTAGAATTCATACCTAGCTACCCAGAATTCCCTTTTACATTCCATACTCATGTATCAAATTTTTTTTTTATCATATGTGCATTGATCTTTGAATTCTTAATTCAGCATTGGGGTAATTTTGTCCCCTTATTTATTTATTGATTTTTTTTATAGACATAAAAATAAACATAGCTTATCAATGCACATAGATTTTTAATTCTTATAGTTTCACATGAGTAGGTATCCAAATTCCCATTGTATTATCATGACACATTCCCTTAATAACTTTTGTTCCCACAATTTCCCATACTTAACTAGCATACACAATTCTATCTTAAGCTAACCAAAGATTCAATTTGGGATATACAATTATTTTTCCGCTTAAGGCTAGTAATGTGGTAAAATATAGAACAAATGGGATTTAAAGGCTCAAAGTGGTTAACAAAGGTAATTGAAAAGGGTAGGCTTAATTTGGATAAGTGATTTTAAACAAATAATGGCCTCAATCATATACAAGCATACAAACATAATAAATATTAGACATACAGGATGAAACAAAATATAGATTACAATCATAGAGAAGTAAACACACAAGAATAAAATAATTATGGCTAAATAATGTAACCATGCATAAAGGCTCAAATCTTCACAGGTTGTGTGTTCTTTAGCTCAAACATCATGTTCCAAATACAACTTCAAGCAAATTTATCATAAAAAATTTTAATTAAAATTAGTGAAATTTTGTTCCAAAGATAGAGTCTTAGAAGAAACTTATTGTCTTTTCAATTAAGTAGAACATGCATGCAACTAACCTATTACTATGCAATTTATCCTATTCTGTAAAAGAAAGAAATTCAAACTAAAATATCCTAATTTATTGGTGCTAGGGAAGAGAAATTACCTCCGGAAGTCAGGTATTGACCGACCTCCCCACACTTAAGGCTTTGCACTGTCCTCGGTGCCATCTGTCAGGAACAATGGTGGGCTGGTGGCAGTGTCTCCACAGTCGGGACCATCGTGGCTCCTTGTGCTGGTGAAAGAAGTGAAGTCCGGAGTGCCTGGATCGTCATCGGGTCGGTGATTGCCTGTAAGTAGCTCCTTGAGGTATTTAAAATGGCGGTGGTTGTGGCGCTCTCGGAGCTTTGCTTTCTTTTCTTGTTGGTCCAACCGCTTCAGTATTTGATGTAGCAGCTGACTAGTAGATTGGGGAGGAACTGCAGCATCCTCTGTGGACTGGCTGGTAGTGGCAAGTTGTGGCCTGAGATATCTCCCGTTAGGGACATACTGATCATACCGTGGAACAATGGCTTGGTGTCTCCAGCTTTGTAGGATACTCCGGCTGCTGAGATAAGATCAGAGACCAATGTGGGAAAAGGTAGGTTGCCCGTGATTTGCACATGTTCCATAGCATTCCGGATATGTCTTGGTAAATTAAGAGGCTGGTTTGTGAGGATGCACCATAGTAGAACGGCCATGTCTGCCGTGAAGGAGGACTCAAGAGTACTCGGGAAGACGTAATGGGACATAATCTGTGCCCATACGTGAGCCTCTAAGGTGAGTGCAGAAGCCGAGATTCCCTTAGGACGGGAACGATGGTATCCGAAGATCCATTTACTGCCAGGTCGAGCGATAACTCTGAGAACAGCGTCCCAGTCAAAGGTGTATGCCTGGCGCTTGATTGGCTCTCTGAAAGGCGTCCAATTCTTCTGGAGTAGGTGGGAGGTCTAAGGCTTGCTGTATGGCCTCTTCAGTAATGGGGACTTGCTTCTGGCGTAAATAGACGGACTGCAGAGTCGGCAGGTGGAAATTGGGGTAGAACTCAACAACCCAAGAAAGATTAACCTGTCGTGGCTGTCGCTGCAAGAATCCCCAATGTCTTTGTGCAATTTGAGGCTCAACAAATTCAGCAATACGAGGTGGAAGGATAAGGTGTTCAATGTTGTAATTTTGAGCTGCCAGAATAGGAAACATCTGCTCACAGTAGCGATTTGGGAATCGTGCAGTGTCCTTGGCTGGGAAGGCTCTCTCCTTTTCATCAACCTTGATAATCCTTTTAATTCTTTTTGTTGAGGGCTTGATTGCAGTTGAAGAAGGCTCTGCCACTAATGCTTGATGACAAGTCATCATATACCTATTTTTCTATGCTTTTTCATACAATAGATTGATGATTAGTGCTTAAATATTGCATTCTTTTGTGCCTAAATGATATATTTTCTTGATCTTTTAATTTTATAAATCTTGTAGGAAATAAGAAGAAAAAGAAGCAAAGAAACACAAAAAAGGAGAAAAAAAGAGCTTTGGGACACACTTTGAAGTTGGAGCACACTTTGGAGCTTTAGGCCACGCTTTTAAAAGCGTGGCCCATAAATTAAAGGAGAATAGGCAATCAGCACACACTGCCCTGCTCTTGCCAAGGGCAGGGCAGAATCGTGATGCAAAGTGAGGTTGGAAGCAAGAATTTTCGCAAAGGTAAAATCTGGGCGCTCACAGCATGACCATGTCTCCTTCAAAGGGCTATAACTTGAGCTATAGACATTCAATTGATGTGCTTCCAGTTGCGTTGGAAAGCTGACATTCAGAGCTTTCCAACGATATATAGAAATCCATATTTGATGTACAATTGGGGTAGGAATGAAAGGCATCTTTAAGGGCAAAAAAATAAGCGAAAATAAACCAATGTGCTTCCACCAAGGTTCGAAGCTGGAGCCTCACCCCAAAGCAAAGTAGCGCTCATTTTTGTGCTCTGTCCTCTTGGAGAGCAGGGCAATGTCGTGCTCTCTTCATGAAAAATCAAGGAAAATTGTTCCCCCAAATGCTTTCACCAAGTTTCGAACACAAGACCTCCAAGGAAGCCAAGCCTTATGCGTGAATTAGGTGCCAAGGAAACCAAGGAAAAGGAGCAGCGTGTGCCTCCACCAAGTTTCGAACTTGGAACCTCACCTTTTGGCAACATTGCCCTGCCCTCTGCAAGGGCAGGGCAGCAATTCTTGGTGCATGGCACAAAAATTGGCACGGCCAGCTTGCACAATTGTCGCGCACCAAAGGAGTTTCGGCCAGCAACAAACGCGCACCATGGCAACTCTGCCCTGCCCACCACAAGGGCAGGGCAGCATCCTGATGCACCAAGCACGCACGCAACGAGGGCCGCACACACCATTTCCTGCTCTGCCCTCCACAAGGGCAGGGCAGCCTCCTGGGAGCAAACACTCATGGGCCAAAATTCAACCAAAATTCCATTTAAATTTAATTCCTCTCCAAATTGAATCAAGGCCAACCAAACCCATTTCTCCTCAAATCCAAAGCAAGCAAAGCCCACATCATCACTCAAAGGCACATGGATCAATTAAATTAGGATTTTCATTTTTGTAATTTGTTTTTATTTCATTTTCATTTTTCATTTAGTAAACCCTATATAAAGGCATCAATAGAAGCTGAATAGGGAAGGAGAGCTCGATTGGAAAGAAAAGGCAAGCTCCACTAAGGAGCATTAGGAATTGAGAGTTCTCTCTCTTAGTTTTCATTTCTGTTTGAATTTTGGATCAAGAATTGAAGGAATTCTGTTTCACTTGATCTGAAATCTCTTGTTCTTCTTCTGCATAATTTCAGAAAATTGAGAATTGAATCTGAGTTTTCATTTACTGCTTCCATCTTCATTTCTTCTTCAATCTGTTTCTTGGTTGGATCAAGGAAGGGAGTGAGATCTAGACTTGTTTTCTAGTCTCATTGATTCCCTGAGATCTTGTCTCTTTAAATTTCAAAATCAAGCTGAGTTACATTCTGTGTTGCTTCTTCAAGCAATTTTCCATTTCTGTTTAAATCTACTGCACTTATTTCATCTTTTACTTCCCTGCTTGATTGCTCTTTACATTTTCTTGTTGGATTTTAAATTCCCTGCACCCAACCCCCTTTACATTTTCTGCAATTTACATTTCTTGTCATTTAAGATTTTGCCAATTTACTTTTCTTGCAATTTAAGTTTCAGCTATTTTACTTTCTTGTTATTTAAGTTACTTGCAACTTTACTTTCTGCATCTTTAAGATTTCTGCAATTTTACTTTCTGTTGATCAACTTCACACAATTCACTCAATGTTAGCTTGACTAAACTAATCACCCACTAAAGTTGCTTGATCCATCAATCCCTGTGGGATCGACCTCACTCTAAGTGAGTTATTACTACTTGATGCGACCCGGTACACTTGTCGGTTGGATTTGTGTGTTGGAAATTTGTTTTTCCACAAAAACACCATCAATGCTCTCTTCGTTCCTTTCCTTGCTGTGGGTTTAGGGATAGATTTCTCTTTGCCTTTCTTGGTGGCTATTCTGAAAAATGGAAGAGAAAGTAAGTTAAATCTAAAGTGATAAAGCAAGGAAGGGGATTGAGTTAGTGATAATCAGTGCACGGTAAAGATGAATGAAATAGACACATGGTCATGACAACATGTGAAAAGATCAAGAAGGAAAATAGAATAAGTGCACGATAGGGAAGTAGTTGCAAGATGTGTATTGGCATGCCGGCAAGGGCATGAGTAGCATAGATCAAGCATCACTTCGTAACAAACTATCATGTTTGTATTGGCAATTAAATGCAATTAATAAAATGGTAAAGGAAATTTGTGAAAAACATGCTTTGAATAGTAGAAAGTATAATAGAGAAATGCATAATGCCATATGGGCTTTTTCACAAACACATAGCATGTATGGTAAATAAGGTATAGAAAGTATTAAAGCAAATATGCAAGCAACCCTTTTAAAGAAAATAATATATAATTGTCAACAATTTGCAACAATCTACAAGCATATAATGAGGAATAATGACTCAAATAAGTTTCTAACACCATGTAAAAAGGAGAAAAGAAGAAAAAAATGGATAATGAAAAGAAAAAGAAAAGAAAAGAAAATAACATATAAAATAAGAAGAATGATAGAAAAGGAAGGAGGGAAGAAGAAAATAAAACCTTGGTAATGGAGGGGGGAGAGAGAGAGTGAAAGGTGAGATAGAAGGAAGAAGGGAGAATGAAGAAATAAGGAGGGAAAAGAAAAATTAGGATTTGGAGAAGAGAAAGATTATATATTTTGCCAATTTAGGTTGAGCTGTGCGGCGCAAGCGACGCGGCCGCGTGGAACACGTGTTCGCGTGATTGCACTTTAATTCAGTTGACGCGATCGCGTCGGTCACGCGGTCGCGTGACCCTTGTTATGCTTCTAGCGCGAGTGCAGCCTCGCGCCTGCACAACTGATGAGCGGATATTTTATACGCTTTTTGGGGGTAATTTCATGTAGATTTTAGCATGTTTCAGTTAGTTTTTAGTAAAATAATATTAGTTTTTAGGCAAAAATCATATTTCTGGACTTTACTATGAGTTTGTGTGTTTTTCTGTGATTTCAGGTATTTTCTGACTGAAATTGAGGGAGCTGAGCAAAAATCTGACTTAGGCTGAAAAAGGACTGCTGATGCTGTTGGATCCTGACCTCCCTGCACTCGAAATGGATTTTCTGGAGCTATAGGAGTCCAATTGGCGCGCTCTCAACGGCGTTGGAAAGTAGACATCCAGGGCTTTCCAGCAATATATAATAGTCCATACTTTGAGCGAGGATAGACGACGTAACTTGGCGTTAAACGCCAAGTTCATGCTGCTGTCTGGAGTTAAACGCCAGAAAAACGTCATTATCCGGAGTTGAACGCCCAAAACACGTCATAACTCAAAGTTTGACGCCAAGAAAGGCCTTTGCACGTGGAAAGCTTTAGTCTCAGCCCCAGCACACACCAAGTGGGCCCCAGAAGTGGATTTCTGCACCAATTATCTTAGTGTATTCATTTTCTGTAAACCTAGGTTACTAGTTTACTATTTAAACAACTTTTACAGACATATCCTGTACCTGATGACATTTTCAGATCTGAATTACATACTTTGTGACGGCATGAGTCTCTAAACTCCATTGTTGGGGGTGAGGAGCTCTGCAGCGTCTCGATGATTTAATACAATTCCTTTGTTTTCCATTCAAACACGCTTGTTCTTATCTAAGATGTTTATTCGCGCTTAACTGTGGAGAAGGTGATGATCCGTGACACTCATCACCTTCCTCAACCCATGAACGTGTGCCTGACAACCACCTCCGTTCTACATCAGATTGAATGAATATCTCTTAGATTCCCCAACAGAATCTTCGTGGTATAAGCCGGATTGATGGCAGCATTCATGAGAATCCGAAAAGTCTAAACTTTGTCTGTGGTATTCCGAGTAGGATTCCGGGATTGAATGACTGTGACGTGCTTCAAACTTTAACCTGCTGGGCGTTAGTGACAGACGCAAAAGAGTGATTCTATTCCAGTAGGAGCGGGAACCAACCGGTGATTAGCCGTACTGTGACAGAGTGCGTGCATAGTTTTCACTGCGAGGATGGGAAGTAGCCATTGACAACGGTGACACCCTACATAGAGCTTGCCATGGAAGGAACCTGCGTGTGAGAAGAGGATCTCAAGGAAAAGTAGAAATTCAAAGGATAAAGCATCTCCAAAACTCCAACATATTCTTCAGTACTGCAAATCAAAGTAACATTGTTCCCTCTTTTATCAATTCCAATAATTTCACTTTTAATCAAAATAATCTTGTTGACATCCTAACTAAGACTAATAAAATAAATATTGATTGCTTCAAACCAATAATCTCTGTGGATTCGACCCTTACTCACGTAAGGTATTACTTGGACGACCCAGTACACTTGCTGGTTAGTTGAACGGAATTGTGCTCTGAGCAAGTAATCAGTTAGTTAAATTAGTTCTCCTTGGCACATGCCAAGGAGCCATTAATTAAAGATCACAATTTCGTCCACCAAGTTTTTGGCGCCGTTGCCGGGGATTATTGAGTTTGAACAATTGAAGGTTTATTTTATTTCTCAGATTAGGAATAATTTATTTTTATTTTTATTTTTATTTTTTTTTATTTTTATTTTATTGTTATAGAGTCATTAAATTTTGATAGGATAATTTCTTTTCAAGAACATCTGCATCAAGTATCATATTTATTCCCAATTGGCTTATATTCTTGATAAGGGAGCACCAGTACTTTTAAAAATCTTTTTCAAAAATAATTTTTCTTGATCTAATCTTGTGCCAAACTTTAAGTTTGGTGTTTTCTTGTTAATCTTTTCATAAATTTCGAAAATTTATTTTGGTTTTCTAAAAATTTTAAGTTTGGTGTTCTTCCTTGTGTTCTTGGTGTTCTTGTGAATCTTCAAAGTGTTCTTGAGTTTTTCTTGTGTCTTGATCTTAAAATTTTTAAGTTTGGTGTTCCTTGGTGTTTTCCCTCCAAAAATTTTCGAAAATTAAGGAGCATTAGATCTAAAAATTTTAAGTCTTGTGTCTTTTGTGTGTTTTTCTCTTTCATCATAAAATTCAAAATTCAAAAATTTTTATTTTTCTAACTAATTTTGAACAATTTTTTTTCGAAAATCTTTTATAAAAATTCAATTTTCAATTTCAAAATATTTTCACTTTCTTTTATTTATTTCGTTTTTATTTTATAAAAAAAAAATATTTTTAACTTCTTTTTATTTATTCCATTTTTATTTATTTCATTGCTACATTCCAAACTATAAATTCTCAACTTGTATTCCATTATGGAAGTAAGTATGAGTGAACAGTCCAAGAGGACTCTGGGGTCATATGCAAACCCCACTACTGCTTCATATGGGAGTAGTATCTGTATACCCTCCATTGGAGTGAGTAGCTTTGAGCTGAATCCTCAGCTCATTATCATGGTGCAGCAAAGCTGCCAGTATTCTGGTCTTCCACATGAAGAACCTACAGAATTTCTAGCACAATTTCTGCAAATTGCTGATACAGTACATGATAAAGAAGTTGATCAGGATGTCTACAGATTATTATTGTTTCCATTTGCTGTAAAAGATCAAGCTAAGAGGTGGTTAAATAACCAGCCTAAGAACAGCATAAAAACATGGAAACAGCTGTCAGAAAAATTCCTGAATCACTATTTCCCTCCCAAACGGATGACACAGCTAAGACTAAGCATCCAAGGCTTCAAACAAGGAGATAATGAATCCCTTTATGATGCATGGGAGAGATACAGAGAGATGCTAAGAAAATGCCCCTCTGAAATGTTTTCAGAATGGGTGCAATTAGACATCTTTTACTATGGGCTTACAGAAAAAGCTCAGATTTCTCTAGACCACTCAGCTGGTGGATCTATACACATGAGAAAAACAATTGAAGAAGCTCAAGAGCTTATTGATACAGTTGCCAGAAATCAGCATCTGTATCTAAACAGTGAATCTTCCATGAAAGAAGAAGCTAAAACAGTAACTGCAGGACTCAATCCGATGGATCAGGCTAATGAATTCAATCAGCAATTAGATTTTCTAACTCAGCAGCTAGCCGAATTCAAGGAAATATTACAGGAAACAAGAATGGCTAACAGGAACATGGAAGCACAACTAAAGCAGACAGAAAAGCAACTGTCAAAGCATATAACAGAAGAATGCCAAGCAGTTCAATTAAGAAGTGGGAAAACATTAAATACCTCACTTCAAGGTAGCAAGAAGACAGGAAATGAACAAATGGCTACTAAAAATCCCTCTGAGGACAAGCAGAGCCCAGAAAGGGATAAAGCTGGCGCTGAACGCCCAAACCATGCTTATTCCTGGCGTTCAACGCCAGAAACAAGCATGGATCTGGCGTTGAACGCCCAAAAGGAGCATGGTTCTGGCGTTCAAACGCCAGTAACAAACAAGGAAGTGGCGTTTGACGCCACTCCAGCTCCTACCACTAGCATTCAAATGCCAGTGGGGAATCAGTCACATACAAGTGCTGACCTTTCTAAAAAGGCTTCCCAACCCACTTCTGTAGGTAATAAAACTGCAGCAACTAAGGTTGAGGAATACAAAGCCAAAATGCCTTATCCTCAAAAACTCCGCCAGGCGGAACAGGATAAGCAATTTGCCCGCTTTGCAGACTATCTCAGGACTCTTGAAATAAAGATTCCGTTTGCAGAAGCACTTGAGCAAATACCCTCTTATGCTAAGTTCATGAAAGAGATCTTAAGTCATAAGAAGGATTGGAGGGAAACTGAAAAATTCTACCTCACTGAAGAATGCAGTGCAGTCATTCTGAAAAGCTTACCTGAGAAGCTTAAAGATCCTGGGAGCTTTATGATACCATGCACATTAGAAGGTGTTTGTACCAAGCAAGCTTTATGTGATCTTGGGGCAAGTATCAACCTAATACCTGCATCTACTATCAGAAAGCTTGGTTTAGCTGAAGAAATTAAACCAACCAGGATATGTCTTCAACTTGCTGATGGCTCCATTAAATACCCATCAGGCGTGATTGAAGACATGATTGTCAAGGTTGGGCCATTTGCCTTTCCTACTGACTTTGTGGTGCTGGAAATGGAGGAGCACAAGAGTGCAACTCTCATTCTAGGAAGACCTTTCCTAGCAACTGGCCGAACCCTCATTGATGTCCAAAAAGGGGAAGTAACCTTGAGAGTCAATGAGGAGGAGTTCAAGTTAAATGTTGTTAAATCCATGCAACATCCAGACACCCCAAATGACTGCATGAGTGTTGATCTTATTGATTCTCTGGTAAGAGAGGTCAATATGGCTGAGAGTCTCGAAGCAGAGCTAGAGGACATCTTTAAAGATGATCAGCCTGATTTGGAGGAATCAGAGAAGATAATAGAACCTCTGAAAATCCCTCAAGAAGAGGAGAAACCTCCAAAACCCGAGCTCAAACCATTACCACCATCCCTGAAATATGCATTTCTGGGAGAAGGTGAGACCTTTCCTGTAATTATAAGCTCTACCTTAGAGCCACAGGAAGAGGAAGCACTAATTCAAGTGCTAAGGACGCACAAGACAGCTCTTGGGTGGTCCATTAGTGATCTTAAGGGCATTAGCCCAGCCAGATGCATGCACAAAATCTTGTTGGAGGATGACGCCAAGCCAGTGGTTCAACCACAAAGGCGGCTGAACCCAGCTATGAAAGAAGTGGTGCAAAAAGAGGTCACTAAATTACTAGAGGCTGGGATTATTTATCCTATTTCTGACAGCCCCTGGGTGAGCCCTGTTCAAGTTGTCCCTAAGAAGGGTGGCATGACAGTGGTTCATAATGAAAAAAATGAACTGGTTCCTACAAGGACAGTTACAGGGTGGCGTATGTGCATTGATTACAGAAGACTCAATACAGCCACCAGAAAGGATCATTTTCCTTTACCATTCATAGACCAGATGCTAGAAAGACTAGCAGGTCATGAATACTACTGCTTCCTGGATGGATATTCAGGTTATAATCAAATTGCAGTAGATCCCCAGGATCAGGAGAAAACAACCTTCACATGTCCATCTGGAGTATTTGCATACAGAAGGATGCCATTTGGCCTGTGCAATGCACCTGCAACCTTTCAGAGGTGCATGCTCTCAATTTTCTCTGATATGGTGGAAAAATTTCTGGAAGTCTTCATGGATGACTTTTCAGTATTTGGAGACTCATTCAGCTCCTGCCTTAACCATTTAGCACTTGTTCTGAAAAGATGCCAAGAGACTAACCTGGTTTTAAACTGGGAAAAATGTCACTTTATGGTGACTGAAGGAATTGTCCTTGGGCACAAAATTTCGAACAAAGGGATAGAGGTGGACCAAGCTAAAGTAGAAGTAATTGAAAAATTACCACCACCTGCTAATGTTAAGGCAATCAGAAGCTTTCTGGGACATGCAGGGTTCTACAGGAGGTTTATAAAGGATTTTTCAAAAATCGCCAAACCTCTGAGCAACCTGCTAGCTGCAGACACGCCATTTATCTTTGATGAAGAGTGTCTGCAGGCATTTGAAACTCTGAAAGCTAAATTGGTTACAGCACCAATCATCTCTGCACCAGACTGGACATTACCATTTGAACTAATGTGTGATGCCAGTGACCATGCCATTGGTGCAGTGTTGGGACAAAGGCATGACAAGCTTCTGCATGTCATTTACTATGCCAGCCGTGTGCTAAATGATGCACAGAAGAATTACACAACCACAGAAAAAGAGCTACTTGCAGTGGTTTACGCCATTGACAAATTCAGATCCTACTTAGTAGGATCAAAAGTGATTGTGTACACTGATCATGCTGCTCTTAAATATCTACTCACAAAGCAAGATTCAAAACCCAGACTCATCAGATGGGTGCTGCTTCTGCAAGAGTTTGATATAGAAATAAGAGACAGAAAAGGGACAGAAAATCAAGTAGCAGATCACCTGTCCCGAATAGAACCAGTGGAAGGGGCGCCCCCCTCTCACTGAAATTTCTAAAACCTTTCCGGATGAGCAATTACTAGCCGTCCAGGAAGTGCCATGGTTTGCAGACATTGCAAACTACAAAGCAGTAAGATTCATACCCAAAGAGTACAGTAAGATGCAATTAAAGAAATTAATCACAGATGCAAAGTACTATCTTTGGGATGAACCATATCTCTTTAAGAGATGTGCAGACGGAGTAATCCGTAGATGTGTGCCTAAAGAAGAAGCACAGAAGATCCTTTGGCACTGCCATGGATCACAGTATGGAGGACATTTTGGAAGTGAACGAACAGCCACAAGAGTCCTCCAAAGTGGCTTCTACTGGCCTACTCTCTATAAAGATTCCCGAGCATTTGTGCTTAACTGTGATAGTTGCCAAAGATCAGGCAACCTACCTCACAGTTATGCCATGCCTCAACAAGGAATCTTGGAGATTGAGTTGTTTGATGTATGGGGCATTGACTTCATGGGACCTTTCCCACCATCATACTCAAACACCTATATTCTGGTGGCAGTGGATTATGTATCCAAATGGGTGGAGGCTATTGCAACACCCACTAATGACACTAAAACAGTGTTAAAGTTCCTCCAGAAACATATCTTCAGCAGATTTGGTGTCCCTAGAGTGTTAATCAGTGATGGGGGCACTCATTTCTGTAATAAACAGCTTTATTCTGCTCTGGTACGTTATGGAGTCAACCACAGGGTGGCTACTCCATATCACCCACAAACTAATGGGCAAGCTGAAGTCTCAAATAGAGAACTTAAAAGAATCCTGGAACGGACTGTAATTAACCGTAGAAAGGATTGGGCAAGAAGCTTGGATGATGCTCTGTGGGCATACAGAACAGCATTCAAGACCCCCATAGGGACCTCTCCATACCAGCTTGTGTATGGAAAGGCATGTCACTTGCCAGTGGAACTGGAACACAAGGCCTACTGGGCAACCAGATTCCTAAACCTTGATGCCAAGTTAGCTGGAGAAAAACGATTGCTCCAACTAAATGAGCTAGAGGAATTTAGACTCAATGCTTTCGAGAATGCAAAAATTTACAAAGAGAAAGCAAAAAGATGGCATGATAAGAAATTGTCATCCAGAGTCTTTGAGCCAGGGCAGAAAGTTCTGTTATTCAATTCTAGGCTCAAATTATTCCCTGGGAAATTAAAATCCCGGTGGAGAGGTCCATATGTAATTACAAGTGTATCACCATATGGATACATAGAGCTTTAGGATAATGAATCTAACAAAAGGTTCATTGTTAATGGACAGAGAGTTAAACATTATCTTGAAGGCAATTTTGAGCAAGAATGCTCAAAACTGAGACTTGATTAAAAGCTCAGTAATAGTCCAGCTAATGACATTAAAGAAGCGCTTGCTGGGAGGCAACCCAGCCAATCACAAAATTTAATTTTATTCGTTTTACAGGTAGATGCTACAGTATCTTCAAAAGGTGAAATAGCAATTGGTTGAAGTCACAGAGTTACAGGGAAATTTGGAAGCTCACTGGCGTGAAAAAGCCAGTGAGAAACATTTTGGGCGTTGAACGCCCAAAAGAAGCACCCACTGGGCGTTTAACGCCAGTAAGGGTAGCCTTCTGGGCGTTAAACGCCAGAAAGGAGCATCTTCTGGGCGTTAAACGCCAGAAAGATGCACCTTCTGGGCGTTTAACGCCAATCTGCTAGCATTCTGGGCGTTTAGAAAAACGCCCAGTAAAGAAGGACTTCCTGGCGTTCAACGCCAGAAAGAAGCATCAGCTGGGCGTTGAACGCCCAGGAGAAGCAGCATTTGGGCGTTAAACGCCCAAAACATGCATCGTTTGGGCGTTTAACGCCAGGATGGTGGGGAGGAGGTAAAATTCGTCTCTCTTTACAAATTTTCTAATTTTTTATGTTTCAATTCATGTTTTCTTGCATAAACATGTTTCAAATTATTATCCCTCAAATCAAATTAGTGTTCTAAAAATCCTAATTTCTAAAATCCCTTTTTCAAAAATTATCACATGTATCTTAATCCATAAAAACAAATTAATTTTCAATCCAATCAAACTCTTTTAAGTTTGTTTTAAAAACTCAATTATCTTTTTAAAATCTTTTTCAAATCTTTTTCAACTCATCTTATCTTTATTTGACAATGCCTTTCCTTCTACTTCTCTCCTTTCCTTTCTTTTGCTTGAGGACAAGCAAACCTCTAAGTTTGGTGTGATTTGCCATGATCACTGAGCTAAAACTCATTAAGATCATGGCACCTAAGAGAACAGGAAGAGCAAGGATGTGAACTTAAGGGAGCTGAAGCGTCAGAAATTAATTCCTGAAGGCACCCCACAGACTAGAGGAACATCCACTTCCCAAAATACAGGTTGTTAAGTTCTAATTCCAGCTTTAACTCTGTGATAGCATTATTATAGGATTTTACCTTAGAAGTTATATAGTAGTAATTAGTATGTCTATTTTGATTTTATTTCCAATTAAGCTATAATTTATTTTTCTCATCATCATTAGGCATGAATAAAGTAGTAGATTTTCTTTTAGAATAAAGAAGTAATTTATATTTTTCGAGTTCTTAATAATAAAATTTATAATTAATTATATGTGGTGGCAATACTTTTGTTCTCTGAATGAATGCTTGAACAGTGCATAATATGTACTTTGAATTTGATGAATATTGGCTCCTGAAAGAATGAGGAACACGAAAAATATTGTTGATGATCTGAAAAATCATGAAATTGATTCTTGAAGCAAGAAAAAGCAGTTCAAAAAAAAAAATAACACAATATTCACAAGCCATGGGCACTAGCCAAAAAAAAAAAAAAAAAAAAAAAAAAGGGATCCAAGGCTTTGAGCATCAATGGATAGGAGGGCCCAAGGAAATAAAATCCAGGCCTAAGCGGCTAAATCAAGCTGTCCCTAACCATGTGCTTGTGTCATGAAGGTCCAAGTGAAAAGCTTGAGACTGAGTGGTTAAAGTCGTGATCCAAAGCTAAAGAGTGTGCTTAAGAGCTCTGGACACCACTAACTGGGGACTCTAGCAAAGCTGAGTCACAATCTGAAAAGGTTCACCCAGTTATGTGTCTGTGGCATTTATGTATCCGGTGGTAATACTGGAAGACAAGGTGCTTAGGGCCACAGCCAAGACTCATAAAATGACTGTGTTCAAGAATCAACATACTACACTAGGAGAATCAACAATACTATCTGAATTCTGAGTTCCTAAGGATGCCAATCATTCTGAAAATTTAAAGATACAGGGAGATGCCAAAACTGTTCAGAGACAAAAAGCTACAAGCCCCGCTCATCTAATAAGAATCTGAGCCTCATTTAGAACTCGAGAATATTATTATTTCTTTATCTCTATTAGAACCTATTTTATTCATCTAGTTGCTTGAGGACAAGCAACAGTTTAAGTTTGGTGTTGTGATGAGCGGATATTTTATACGCTTTTTGGGGGTAATTTCATGTAGATTTTAGCATGTTTCAGTTAGTTTTTAGTAAAATAATATTAGTTTTTAGGCAAAAATCATATTTCTGGACTTTACTATGAGTTTGTGTGTTTTTCTGTGATTTCAGGTATTTTCTGACTGAAATTGAGGGAGCTGAGCAAAAATCTGACTTAGGCTGAAAAAGGACTGCTGATGCTGTTGGATCCTGACCTCCCTGCACTCGAAATGGATTTTCTGGAGCTACAGGAGTCCAATTGGCGCGCTCTCAACGGCGTTGGAAAGTAGACATCTAGGGCTTTCCAGCAATATATAATAGTCCATACTTTGAGCGAGGATAGACGACGTAACTTGGCGTTAAACGCCAAGTTCATGCTGCTGTCTGGAGTTAAACGCCAGAAAAACGTCATTATCCGGAGTTGAACGCCCAAAACACGTCATAACTCAAAGTTTGACGCCAAGAAAGGCCTTTGCACGTGGAAAGCTTTAGTCTCAGCCCCAGCACACACCAAGTGGGCCCCAGAAGTGGATTTCTGCACCAATTATCTTAGTGTATTCATTTTCTGTAAACCTAGGTTACTAGTTTACTATTTAAACAACTTTTACAGACATATCCTGTACCTGATGACATTTTCAGATCTGAATTACATACTTTGTGACGGCATGAGTCTCTAAACTCCATTGTTGGGGGTGAGGAGCTCTGCAGCGTCTCGATGATTTAATACAATTCCTTTGTTTTCCATTCAAACACGCTTGTTCTTATCTAAGATGTTTATTCGCGCTTAACTGTGGAGAAGGTGATGATCCGTGACACTCATCACCTTCCTCAACCCATGAACGTGTGCCTGACAACCACCTCCGTTCTACATCAGATTGAATGAATATCTCTTAGATTCCCCAACAGAATCTTCGTGGTATAAGCCGGATTGATGGCAGCATTCATGAGAATCCGGAAAGTCTAAACTTTGTCTGTGGTATTCCGAGTAGGATTCCGGGATTGAATGACTGCGACGTGCTTCAAACTTTAACCTGCTGGGCGTTAGTGACAGACGCAAAAGAGTGATTCTATTCCAGTAGGAGCGGGAACCAACCGGTGATTAGCCGTACTGTGACAGAGTGCGTGCATAGTTTTCACTGCGAGGATGGGAAGTAGCCATTGACAACGGTGACACCCTACATAGAGCTTGCCATGGAAGGAACCTGCGTGTGAGAAGAGGATCTCAAGGAAAAGTAGAAATTCAAAGGATAAAGCATCTCCAAAACTCCAACATATTCTTCAGTACTGCAAATCAAAGTAACATTGTTCCCTCTTTTATCAATTCCAATAATTTCACTTTTAATCAAAATAATCTTGTTGACATCCTAACTAAGACTAATAAAATAAATATTGATTGCTTCAAACCAATAATCTCTGTGGATTCGACCCTTACTCACGTAAGGTATTACTTGGACGACCCAGTACACTTGCTGGTTAGTTGAACGGAATTGTGCTCTGAGCAAGTAATCAGTTAGTTAAATTAGTTCTCCTTGGCACATGCCAAGGAGCCATTAATTAAAGATCACAATTTCGTCCACCAACAACTCTCTGTTCGAATTGATATATTTGCCAAATTTGGGGTGACGCGATCGCGTAGGGCATGCGATCGCGTGAGTGGGCTTCAGAAAGGAATGACGCGGACGCGTCGGCGACGCGGTCGCGTGATAGGGATTGTGCGTCCAGCACCAATCCAGCACCACTCTCGCACAATAATTCGTTGTGCACCCTTTTTTACGTCGAAAATGAGGGCACGCTGCCGCGTGGGAGGCCATTAATCCCATGTGACGCAGACGCGTCAGCAACGCGGTCGTGTGGGACAATTTGTGCCACTAACACGCCTCCAGCCACGCTCCAGCGTGACTCTCTGTTCGTTTTTATTTTCTCCCTTCACCTTTCGACGCGGACGCGTCGCTGATGCGGTCGCGTCGCGTGACTTTTTTTTTTAGAATTAAAAGTATGTAAATGCAGATGTACGAAAGTACTAAAAAAGAGAAGACTTATTGAATAGGAAAAATTAAAAATAAAGAAAAGAATAATCATACCATGGTGGGTTGTCTCCCACCTAGCATTTTGCTTTAACGTCCGTAAGTTGGACGCTCCACTAGCTCAATCTTCTGCTGAGTGGGGATCTTCCAAGAGGAAGATCTCAAGCTCCTTGTTTTTCTGCAGCTTCTCGCCATGGTACAGCTTCAGACGTTGTCCATTAACTTTGATAAGTTCAGAGCTTGAAGGATGGCTTAGGTGATAAACTCTATATGGTTCGGCCTTCTCTACTCTGTATGGACCTTCCCATCTTGATCTCAACTTGCCTGGCATGAGCCTCAGTCAAGATTTGTAAAGAAGGACTAAATCCCCAGGTTGGAACTCTTTTCTCTTGATGTGGTGATCATGTACAGCCTTCATATTCTTCTTGTATATTCTTGAGTTCTCATAAGCTTCTAGGCGAAGGCTCTCTAGTTCTTGTAGTTGCAACTTCCTTTCAGCTCTGGCTTTCTCAATTTCCATGTTGCACTCCTTGACTACCCAAAAGGCTCTGTGCTCGACTTCAACTAGGAGATGACAAGCTTTTCCATAAACTAAGTGGAAAGAACTCATCCCAATGGGTGTTTTATATGCTGTCCTATATGCCCATAGTGCATCTTGTAGCCTGGTGGTCCAGTCTTTTCTATGAAGTTTGACTATCTTCTACAAGATACGCTTTATCTCTCTGTTTGACACCTCGGCTTGCCCATTGGTCTGAGGATGGTATGCTGTTGCAACCTTATGAATTATCCCATGCTTCTTCATTAATCCTGTTAGTCTCCTGTTACAAAAATGGGTGCCTTGATCGCTCACGATTGCTCGTGGTGATCCAAAGCGGCAAATAATATGGTTTCTCACAAAGGAAACAACAGTGTTAGCATCATCAGAGCGGGTAGGAATTTCTTCCACCCATTTGGAAACGTAATCCACAGCTAACAATATATAAAAATAGCCATTAGAATTTGGAAATGGACCCATGAAGTCAATGCCCCAAACATGATAAATTTCACAGAAAAGCATAATTTGTTGAGGCGTCTCATCCTTCTTAGATATATTATCAAATTTTGGGCATGGGAGACAATATTTACAAAACTCAGCAGCGTCTCTAAAAAGAGTAGGCCACCAGAATCCACAGTCTAAGATCTTTCTAGCTGTTCTTTGAGGGCCAAAATGTCATCCACTCTCAGATGAGTGACATGCCTCTAAAATGGACTGGAATTTTGATTGAGGCACACAACGTCTAATTACCTGATCAGTGCCACATCTCCATAAATATGGGTCATCCCATATATAATATTTATACTCGCTTTTCAGCTTGTCCCTTTGATGCTTAGAAAAGTGTGGAGGAAATGTGTGGCTAACTAGATAATTAGCTACAGGTGCGTACCAAGGGACTACCTCAGATACTGCTTGTAGGTTATCAAATGGAAAATTATCATCTATAGGAGTAGAATCATCCTTAATGTTCTCAAGGCGACTCAAGTGGTCTAGCATTTGATTCTGGTTACCACTCCTATCCTTTATTTCTAAATCAAATTCTTGTAATAGCAGTATCCAACGTATGAGCCTTGGTTTGGACTCCTTTTTAGCTAATAGATACTTTAAAGCTGCATGGTCTGAATATACTACTACTCTAGTACCAAGTAAATAAGCTCGGAATTTATCCAGAGAAAAAACAATAGCAAGAAGCTCTTTCTCAGTAGTAGTATAATTGGACTAGGCAGTGTCTAAAGTCTTAGACGCATAAGCAATAACAAAAGGATCCTTACCTTCACGCTGAGCCAACGTTGCTCCTACTGCATGGTTGGAAGCATCGCACATGATTTCAAATGGTTGGCTCCAGTCTGGTCCTCTCACAATTGGAGCTTGAGTTAGGGCGATTTTCAGCTTGTCAAACGCTTGTTTGCAATCCTCACTGAACTCGAGCTCAATATCTTTCTGCAGTAATCTGGATAGGGGAAGTGCTACCTTACTAAAGTCCTTAATAAATCTCCTGTAAAAACCTGCATGGCCAAGGAACGAACAGACTTCCCTCACAGAAGAGGGGTAAGGCAAACTAGAAATAACATCCACCTTTGCTGGATCTACAGATATGCCAGTATTGTATACAACATGTCCCAGTACGATTCCTTGTTTAACCATAAAATGACATTTTTCAAAATTTAATACAAGGTTCGTGTTGACACATCTATCTAATACTCTAGATAAACTATCCAAGAAAAGGTTAAAAGAATCACCATAAACGCTAAAATCATCCATAAAAACCTCCATACAGTCCTCAATCAGATCAGAGAAAAGACTCATCATGAACCTTTGGAAAGTGGCTGGTGCATTGCACAGGCCAAAGGGCATTCTCTTGTAAGCATAAGTCCCAAAAGGACATGTAAAGGTAGTCTTTTCCTGATCCTCAGGAGCTATATGAATCTAGAAATAGCCTGTGTAACCATCTAAAAAGCAATAATGTGATTTACCTGACAGGCGATCCAGCATTTGATCAATGAATGGAAGAGGGTAGTGATCCTTACGAGTAGCTTGTTTAAGACACCTGTAATCAATGCAGACCCTCTAGGCGTTCTGTACTCGGGTTGCTATGAGCTCTCCATGCTCATTTTTCATTGTAGTGACTCCAGACTTCTTGGGCACCACTTGTACTGGCCTTACCCATTCACTGTCTGAGATGGGGTAGATAATACCTGCCTCTAATAGTCTGGTCACTTCCTTCTTGACAACCTCTAAAATAGTGGGTTCAGTCTTCTTTGGGGTTGACGAACAGGTCTTGATCCTTCTTCCAAAAATATCCTGTGCTCACAAACTTGAGGATTGATGCCTACTATGTCTGCTAAACTCCAGCCAATTGCTTTCTTGTGCGTCCTCAGCATACTAAGTAACTGCTCTTCCTGTTCAGGGGTGAGGTCCTGTGCAATGATAACTGGAAACTTCTGCTTGTCCTCAAGGTAGGCATATTTGAGGTGTGGAGGGAGAGGTTTCAATTCTAACTTACGGTCATGATCTGGCTCTGGATTATCTGGAACTGGTGGCAGTGGTAGAGTGCTTGCATTGTCCTCGGAATTTCCCACACTTGGACCTTGTCCTATGTACTTATCTTCGAACTCTTCCTGGTGAACTTCAGCCACGGTTTCATCTATGATGTCACACTGGAAGATAGAACGATCTTCTGGAGGGTTGTTTATGACTCCATTCAGATTGAAGATTACCATTCGGCCATCTATTTCAAAAGAGTATATTCCTAAAGAAGCATCCAATTTGAATTTTGATGTCTTCAGGAATGGTCTCCCAAGTAGGATTGATGATGGCTTATCTGAGTCATTATGGGGCATCTCCAAGATATAAAAATCAGTGGGGAATGTGAGCCCTTTAATGTTCACTAAAACATCTTCAGCAACTCTAGCCACTGTAATAATGCTTTTATCTGCTAACACAAAACAAGCTGCTGACCTTTTTAAGGGAGGGAGCCTCAAAACATCATATACAGATAAAGGCATTATACTAACACATGCTCCTAAATCACATATGGAATCATAAATTACTACACCACCAATAGTACAACTAACTATACAAGGACCTGGGTCACTACACTTTTCAGGTAAATTTCCCATTAAAGCGAACATAGAACTTCCTAAAGAAATAGTTTTTAATTCATTAATTTTGTCTTTATTTATGCACAAATCTTTTAGAAACTTTGCATATTTAGGTACCGGTTGAATGACATCAAAAAGGGGAACAGTTACCTCAACCTTTTTGAAGATTTCTACCATTTTGGGATCAGGTTCCAACTGCTTCCTGGGCATCCTTGTAAGTTGTGGAAATGGAATAGGAGTGGTGTTTTCTGCAGTGTTTGCGCCTTTTGGTGCTTCCTCCTGTGGTTGAGCTTCTTCTTCTTCAGCTATGTCCTGTATGTCCTCTTCTTCTTCAACATTTTCTATTTCTATTACCTCTTCAGTTGAGGCGTGTTCTGGTGGGCTTGGCTCCTCCTGATTCCTCTCTTGCAGTGTGGTTCCAGACCTTAGGGTGATGGCATTAATGCCACCCTTTGGGTTGGGTAATGGTTGAGAGGGGAATCCACCAGAGCTTGAGGACTGGTTGTTGGAGTTGTTCATTGATCCAATCTGTGAGACAAGGGCTTGCAAAGTAGAATTCAAACCATTCAGAGAAGAAGTAAGGTTATTTTCCATGGCCTGTTGTCTCCGATCAATGGCTTGTAGTAATTCTTCATTAGGAGATGAAGAGGGGTAAGTGATCTGAGAAGTCTGCTGAGATGCTTGAGGCTGTCTTAAATAAGGTGCTTTGTAGGACTGATTCTGATTCTGCTGCCTAAAGTTGTTATTGTTATTCCACCTCTGATTTCTATTATTATTTCTGCCTCCTCTATTATAATTGTCCCTCCAACCCTGGTTGGAATTGTCTCTCCAACCTTGGTTAGAGTTATCCTGCCATCATTGGTTATAGTTGCCACCTTGATTATACCCTTGATTGGGGCGGTCATGAAAGTTATGAGTGGCTGCTACAGTGTTGTCTTCTGGTTGGAGTTGCGGACACTCATCGGTATAGTGACTGTAATCTGCACAGATTATGCATACTCTTTGTGGAACCAACTGCTGGCTGTGCTGTGGTGGAGAAGGCTAAACTTTCTAAGGTTGTTGTTGATTCAGTTGCATCTGCTTCAGCAAGTTAGTCATTTCACATAAGCTCTGAGCTATAGCAGCAGTCTCTTTACTAGTGGATACCTCTGCAACAGCTCTTGACCGACTTTGTCTCTGCCTATGATTCCTAGTAGAGTCAGCTAAGTCGCTGATCAATTGCCATGCTTCTTCCGTAGTCTTGTACTTTTTCATAGAACCATTGCTAGCACCTTCCAGTGTGGTCCTATCTTGAGATTTCAAACCCTGTGTAAAGTAACCGAGCAACACTATCTTGTCAATCATATGATGGGGGCATGTGTCTCGAAGATTATTAAAGCGTTCCAAGTATTCATAGAGGGTTTCAGATTCATCCTGAATGATCATAGACATGTCCTTCCTCAGCTTATCGGCAACTTCAGCTGGAAAGAATTTATCTAGAAACTCTCTCCTAAGTGTATCCCAGTTGGAATTAGTTGTTACGGGTTGAGTGTAGTACCACTCTCTTGCCTTTCCCTCCAGAGAAAATGGGAAGGCTTTCAATAGAATGGAGATTTCATCAGTGCCATCATGCTTAATAGTAGAACAAGCAGTCTGGAAATCCCTAAGATGCTTGATAGGCTCTTGAGCAGGTAAGCTGATGAGCGGATATTTTATACACTTTTTGGGGGTAATTTCATGTAGATGTTAGCATGTTTTTATTAGTTTTTAATAGAATTTTATTAGTTTTTAAGCAAAAATCATATTTCTAGACTTTACTATGAGTTTGTGTATTTTCCCATGATTTCAGATATTTTCTGGCTGAAATTGAGGGAGCTGAGCAAAAATCTGAGTTAGGCTGAAAAAGGACTGTTGATGCTGTTGGATCCTGACCTCCCTGCACTCGGAATGGATTTTTTAGAGCTACAGGAGTCCAATTGACACGCTCTCAATTGGGTTGAAAAGTATACATCCAGGGCTTTCCAGCAATATATAATAGTCTATACTTTATGCGAAGATAGATGACGTAAACTGGCGTTCAAGTCCAGTTCCATGTTGCAGTCTGGCGTCCAGCGCCAGAAACAGGTTACAAGTTGGAGTTCAACGACCAAAACACGTTACAACCTGGCATTCAACTCCAGAAACAGCCCAAGCACGTGAGAGGCTTAAGTCTCAGCCCCAGCACACACCAAGTGGGCCCCAGAAGTGGATATCTGCACCAATTATCTTAGTTTACTCATTCTCTGTAAACCTAGGTTACTAGTTTAGTATTTAAACAACTTTTAGAGACTTATTTGGTACCTCATGACATTTTTAGATCTGAATTTTATACTCTTTGATGGCATGAGTCTCTAAACTCCATTGTTGGGGTGAGGAGCTCTGCAGCGTCTCGATGAATTAATGCAATTACTTCTGTTTTCCATTCAAACACGCTTGTTCTTATCTAAGATGTTCATTCGCGCTTAACTATGAAGAAGGTGATGATCCATGACACTCATCACCTTCCTCAATCCATGAACGTGTGCCTGACAACCACCTTCGTTCTACATCAGATTGAATGAGTATCTCTTAGATTCCTTAATCAGAATCTTCGTGGTATAAGCTGGATTGATGGCGGCATTCATGAGAATCCGGAAAGTCTAAACCTTGTATGTGGTATTCCGAGTAGGATTCTGGGATTAGATGACTGTGACGAGCTTCAAACTCCTGAAGGCTGGGCGTTAGTGACAGACGCAAAAGAATCATTGGATTCTATTCCAACCTGATTGAGAACCGACAGATGATTAGCCGTGCTGTGACAGAGCATTTGGACCGTTTTCACTGAGAGGATGGGAAGTAGCCATTGACAACGGTGACACCCTACATAGAGCTTGCCATGGAAGGAGCCTTGCGTGTGGGAAGAGGATTACAAGAGAAAAGCTAAAATAAAGCAGACAAAGCATCTCCAAAAACTCCAACATATTCTCCATTATTAAAGTAACAATTATTTATTTTATGCTCTTTTATTCTTCTAATAATTCAAACTGATAATTTTAATTGATATCCTGGCTAAGAATAATAAAATAAACATAGCTTGCTTCAAACCAATCATCTCCGTGGGATCGACCCTTACTCACGTAAGGTATTATTTGGACGACCCAATGCACTTGCTGGTTAGTGGTACGAGATCATAAGAAATCTTGATTTTGATATTGGGATTCAAATTTCATGCATCAAGTTTTTGGCGCCGTTCCCGGGGATTATTCGAGTTTGAACAACTAAAGGTTTATTTTGTTGCTTAGATTAGGAATAATTTATTTTTGTTGCTATAGAGTCATTAAATTCTGAGTCCTTTATTCCCTTTTCAAAAAATATTTTCAAAAACATTATTTTTCTTTATCAAATTTTAGTTTTTTTTCGTGAGTTTAGTGTCTTGTTCTAAGTTTGGTGTCAATTGCATATCTTGTATTTTCCTTTAAATTTTCGAATTAGAGTTCTTTGTTTTTCCTTGATCTTCAAATTGTTCTTGTCAATTTTTCTTGTTTGATCTTTGGTTTGTCTTGTTCTGTGTCTTTTCTTGTTTTTCTTGTGCTTTTTTTAAAAACATTAGTTTTCAAGAATTTATTTTTATCTATAATTATAATACATCTTTAAAAACTCATTAAATTTATAGCTCAGTTGGCTAGAACGTTGGCTTATGCTCTTGGCAATTGCGTATCTTCTTTTTAAATCTTTTTCAAAAATAATTTTTCTTGATTTAATCTTGTGCCAAACTTTAAGTTTGGTGTTTTCTTGTTAATCTTTTTCATAATTTTCGAAAATCTTATTAAAGTTTTCTAAAAATTTTAAGTTTGGTGTTCTTTCTTTTGTTCTTGTTGTTCTTGTGAATCTTTAAAGTGTTCTTGAGTCTTCTTTGTGTTTTGATCTTAAAATTTTAAAGTTTGGTGTTCCTTGGTGTTTTCTCTCCAAAAATTTTTGAAAACAAGGAGCATTAGATCTAAAAATTTTAAATCCGGTGTCTTTTGTGTGTTTTTCTCTTTCATCATAAAATTTAAAATTCGAAAAAATATCTTTTCTAACTATTTTTAAGCATATTTTCGAAATTTTTTTATTTTTCAAATTTTAATTTCAAAATTTTATCTTATCATATCTTAGTTGTCAAGTAAAAAAAATTTATTTTATTATCTTTTTCAAAAATATCCTAACCAATTTCTCTCTCCCCCCCAATTTTTTTTGAAAATCTTCACAAAATATTTTCAAATTTTTATTTTTATTTTTATTTCATTTTTTTTATTTTATCTTATTTTACTATTTCGAAAATAAATTTTTACATTTAATAAAATAAACAATATCAACATCTATACCATCTCCCTTGCTCCATCATGGAACTAAGTGGAAATGAAAAGTCCAGAAGGACTCCGGGGTCATATGCTAACCCCACTACTGCTTCATATGGGAGTAGTATATGTATACCCTCCATTGGAGTTAGTAGTTTTGAGTTGAATCTTCAACTCATTATCATGGTGCAGCAAAGTTGCCAGTATTTCGGTCTTCCACAAGAAGAACCTACAAAGTTTCTGGCACAATTTTTACAAATTGCTGACACAGTACATGATAAGGAAGTAGATCAGGATGTCTACAGATTATTACTGTTTCCATTTGCTGTAAAAGACCAAGCTAAGAGGTGGTTAAATAACCAACCCAAAAACAGCATAAAGACATGGAAACAGCTGTCAGAAAAATTCCTGAGTCACTATTTTCCTCTAAAACGGATGACACAGCCAAGGCTAAGCATCCAAGGCTTCAAACAAGGAGATAATGAATCCCTTTATGATGCCTGGGAGAGATACAGAGAGATGCTAAGAAAATGCCCCTCTGAAATGTTTTCAGAGTGGGTGCAATTAGATATCTTTTATTATGGGCATACAGAGAGAGCTCAGATTTCTCTAGACTACTCAGCTGGTGGATCTATACACATGAGAAAAACAATTGAAGAAGCTCAAGAGCTCATTGATACAGTTGCCAGGAATCAGCACCTGTACCCAAGAAGGAAAAGGCTAAAACAATAACTGCTGTACTCAGTCCTGCATATCAAGCTGCTGAATTCAATCAACAATTAGATTTTCTAACAAAACAGTTAGCCGAATTCAAGGAGAAACTACTAGAGACAAGAATGGCTAATATGAATATGGAAATACAGTTGAAGCAAACAGAACAGCAGTTATCAAAACAAATAACAGAAGAATGCCAAGCAGTTCAATTAAGGAGTGGGAAAATATTAAATACCTCACTTCAAGGTAGCAGGAAGCCAAGAAATGAGTAGACCACCCAAAATCCATTTGAGGACAATCAGAGCCCAGAGAGGAATGACTCTGGCGCCCAAACGCCAGAAAATGGGTGGAAAGCTGGAGCTGAACGCCCAGACCATGCTCAGTCCTGGCGTTCAACGCCAGAAACAAGCAATGATTTGGCATTGAACGCCCAAAGAAAGCATAGTTTTGGCATTCAGATGCCAGAAACAGGTAAGGAGTTAGCGTCTAACGCCACTCCAGCTTCCACCCCTGGCATTCAAACGCCAGTGGGGAATCAGACACATACAAGTGCTGATAATAACCCTTCTAAAAAGGCTTCCCAACCCACATCTGTAGGCAATAAACCTACAGCAATTAAGGTTGAGGAATACAAAGCCAAAATACCTTATCCTCAGAAACTCCGCCAAGCGGAACAGGATAAGCAATTTGCCCGCTTTGCAGACTATCTCAGGACTCTTAAAATAAAGATTCCGTTTGCAGAGGAACTTGAGCAAATACCCTCTTATGCTAAGTTCATGATAGAGATCTTAAGTCATAAGAAGGATTGGAGGGAAACTGAAAAAGTTTACCTCACTGAAGAATGCAGTGCAGTCATTCTGAAAAGCTTACCTGAGAAGCTTAAAGATCCTGGAAGTTTTATGATACCATGCACATTAGAGGGTACTTGCACCAAGCAAGCTCTATGTGATCTTGGGGCAAGTATCAACCTAATACCTGCATCTATTATCACAAAGCTTGGTTTGACTGAAGAAGTCAAACCAACCCGGATATGTCTCCAACTTGCTGATGGCTCCATTAAATACCCATCAGGCATAATTGAAGACATGATTGTCAAGGTTGGGCCATTTGCCTTTCCTACTGACTTTGTGGTGCTGGAAATGGAGGAGCACAAGAGTGCAACTCTCATTCTAGGAAGACCTTTCCTAGCAACTGGCTGAACCCTTATTGATGTCCGAAAAGCAGAAGTAACCCTGAGAGTCAATGAGGAGGAGTTCAAGTTGAATGTTGTCAAAGCCATACAACATCCAGACACCCAAAATGATTGCATAAGCGTTGATCTTATTGACTCTCTGGTAAAAGAGGTCAATATGGCTGAGTGTCTCGAATCAGAGCTAGAGAATATCCTTAAAGATGTTCAGCCTGATCTGGAGGAACCAAAGAGAATAATAGAACCTCTGAAAATCCCTCAGGAAGAGGAGAAACCTCCCAAACTCGAGCTCAAACCATTACCACCATCCCTAAAATATGCATTTCTAGGAGAAGGTGATACCTTTCCTGTAATCATAAGCTCTACCTTAGAGCCACAGGAAGAGGAAGCACTAATTCAAGTGCTAAGGACACACAAGACAGCTCTTGGATGGTCCATCAATGATCTTAAGGGCATTAGCCCAGCCAGATGCATGCACAAAATCCTATTGGAGGGTGACGCCAAGCCAGTGGTTCAACCACAAAGGCGGCTGAATCCAGCCATGAAGGAAGTGGTGCAGAAAGAGGTCACTAAATTACTAGAGGCTGGGATTATTTATCCTATTTCTGATAACCCATGGGTAAGCCCTGTCCAAGTCGTCCCTAAGAAGGGTGGCATGACAGTGGTTCATAATGAAAACATGAACTGGTTCCTACAAGAACAGTTACAGGGTGGCGTATGTGTATTGATTATAGAAGGCTCAATACAGCTACCAGTAAGGATCATTTTCTTTTACCATTCATAGAACAGATGTTGGAAAGACTAGTAGGTCATGAATACTACTGCTTCCTGGATGGATATTCAGGTTATAATCAAATTACAGTAGATCCCCAAGATCAAGAGAAAACAGCATTCACATGTCCATCTGGAGTATTTGCATACAGAAGGATGCCATTTGGCTTGTGCAATGCACCTGCAACCTTTCAAAGGTGCATGCTCTCAATTTTCTCTGATATGGTGGAAAAATTTCTGGAAGTCTTCATGGATGACTTTTCAGTATTTGGAGACTCATTCAGCTCCTGTCTTGACCATCTAGTACTTGTTCTAAAAAGGTGCCAGGAGACTAACCTGGTTTTAAACAGGGAAAAATGTCACTTTATGGTGACTGAAGGAATTGTCCTTGGGAACAAAATCTCGAACAGGGGAATAGAGGTGGATCAAGCTAAGGTAGAGGTAATTGAAAAATTACCACCACCAGCCAATGTTAAGGCAATCAGAAGCTTTCTGGGGCATGCAGGATTCTATAGGAGGTTTATAAAGGATTTTTCAAAATTTGCCAAACCTCTAAGTAATCTGCTAGCTGCTGACACGCCATTTATCTTTGATAAGGAGTGTCTGCAGGCGTTTGAGACTCTGAAAGCTAAGATGGTCACAGCACCAGTCATCTCTGCACCAGACTGGACATTACCATTTGAATTAATGTGTGATGCTAGTGAACATGCCATTGGTGCAGTGTTGGGACAAAGGCATGACAAGCTTCTGCACGTCATTTACTATGCCAATCGTGTTTTAAATGATGCACAGAAGAATTACACAACCATAGAAAAAGAGTTGCTTGCAGTGGTTTACGCCATTGACAAGTTTAGATCCTATTTAGTAGGATCAAAATTGATTGTGTACACTGATCATGCTGCTCTTAAATATCTACTCACAAAGCAAGATTCAAAACCCAGACTCATCAGATGGGTGTTGCTTCTGCAAGAGTTTGATATAGAAATAAGAGACAGAAAAGGGACAGAGAACCAAGTAGCAGATCACCTGTCCCGAATAGAACCAGTAGAAGGGGCGTCCCCCCTCTTACTGAGATCTTTGAAACCTTTTCGGATGAGCAACTCTTTGCCATCCAGGAAGTGCCATGGTTTGCAAACATTGAAAACTACAAGGTAGTGAGGTTCATACCCAAAGAGTACAGTAGGCAGCAATCAAAGAAATTGATCACAAATACAAAGTACTATCTTTGGGATGAACCATATCTCTTCAAGAGATGTGCAGACGGAGTAATCCGTATATGTGTGCCTAAAGAAGAAGCGCAGAAGATCCTATGGCATTGCCATGGATCACAATATGGAGGACATTTTGGAAGTGAGCAAACAGCCACAAGTGTCCAATGTGGCTTCTACTGGCCTACTCTCTATAAAGATTCCCGAGTGTTTGTACTTAATTGTGATAGTTGCCAAAGATCTGGTAATTTACCTCACAGTTATGCCATGCCTTAACAAGGGATCTTGGAGATTGAGTTGTTTGATGTATGGGGTATTGACTTCATGGGGCCTTTCCCACCATCATACTCAAACACTTATATTCTGGTGGTAGTGGATTATGTATCCAAATGGGTGGAAGCCATTGCTACACCCACTAATGACACTAAGACAATGTTAAAATTCCTCCAGAAACACATCTTCAACAGATTTGGCACCCCTAGAGTACTAATCAGTGATGGGGGCACTCATTTCTACAATAAACAGCTTTACTTTGCTTTAGTTCGTTATGGAGTTAGCCACAGAGTGGCCACTCCATATCACCCATAGACAAATGGGCAAGCTGAAGTCTCAAATAGAGAACTCAAAAGAATCCTGGAACGGACTGTAATTAACCGTAGAAGGGATTGGGCAAGAAGCTTGGACGATGCTTTGTGGGCATACAGAACAGCATTCAAGACCCCTATAGGGACCTCTCCATACCAGCTTATGTATGGAAAGGCATGTCACTTGCCAGTAGAATTAGAACATAAGGCCTACTGGACAACCAGATTCCTGAACCTTGATGCCAAGTTAGCTGGAGAAAAATGATTGCTCCAGTTAAATGAGTTAGAGGAATTTAGACTCAATGCTTTCGAGAATGCAAAAATTTACAAAGAGAAAGCAAAAAGATGGCATGATAAGAAATTGTCATCCAGAGTCTTTGAGCCAGGACAGAAAGTTCTACTATTTAATTATAGGCTCAGATTATTCCCCAGAAAATTAAAATCCCGGTGAAGAGGACCATATGTGATTACAAGCGTGACACCATATGGATACGTAGAGCTTCAAGATAATGATTCTAATAAAAAGTTCATTGTTAATGGACAGAGAGTCAAACATTATCTTGAAGGCAATTTTGAGCAAGAATGCTCAAAACTGAGGCTTGATTAAAGCTCAGTAATAGTCTAGCTAAAGACAATAAAGAAGCGCTTGCTGGGAGGCAACCCAGCTATTTACAAAGTTTATTTGTTAATTAATTGATTTTTACAGGTATATGTCAAGTATCTTCAAGGTAAAATAGCAATTGATTGAATTCACAGAGTTACAAGGGAATTTGGAAGCTCACTGGCGTGAAAAAGCCAGTAAGAAATATTTTGGGCGTTGAACGCCCATAAGAAGCACCTACTGGGCGTTCAACGCCAGTAAGGATAGCCATCTGGGCGTTAAACGCCATAAAGAAGCACCTTCTGGGCGTTCAACGCCAGATTTGCAGCATCTTGGGCATTCAGAAAAACACCCAGTGACAAAGAACTTCCTGGCGTTCAATGCCAGAAAGAAGCAACAGCTGGGTGTTGAACGCCCAGGAGAAGCAGCAATTGGGCGTTAAATGCCCAAAACATGCAGCGTTTGGGCGTTTAACGCCAGAATGGTGGGGAGGAGGAAAATTCGTTTTTCTTCACAAATTTTCTAATTTTTATGTTTCAATTCATGATTTCTTGCATAAACATGTTTCAAAATATCATCCTTCAATTCCAAAAATTTTAATCCTAATTTCTAAAATCCCTTTTTCAAATATATCAAATGTATCTTAATCCATAAAGACAAATCTTTTTTCCAATTCAATCCAACTCTTTTTTTTTAATTCAATTATCTTTTAAAATCTTCTTTCAAAATAAAAATTCAAATTTATCTTTTCCAAATATAATTAACATCTTTTTTATTTTAAATTATATCTTTTTCATATTATATTTATCTTTTATAAATCATATCTTCTATCTTATCTTTTTTCTTATTTTCGAAACCCACCCTCCCCCCTTATATCCACATTCGGCGCCCCTCCCATCATCCACCATTCCACACTTGCTCTCCTCTTATCCCTCTCCTTTCTTTTCTTTTGTTTGAGGACAAGCAAACTTCTAAGTTTGGTGTGTTTATCCGTGATCACAAAAACATAATCACTAAGCTCATGGCTCCTAAACATGATTGAGAACCGACAGATGATTAGCCGTGCTGTGACAGAGCATTTGGACCATTTTCACTGAGAGGATGGGAAGTAGCCATTGACAACGGTGACACCCTACATAGAGCTTGCCATGGAAGGAGCCTTGCGTGTGGGAAGAGGATTACAAGAGAAAAGCTGAAATAAAGCAGACAAAGCATCTCCAAAAACTCCAACATATTCTCCATTAATAAAGTAACAATTATATATTTTATGCTCTTTTATTCTTCTAATAATTCAAACTGATAATTTTAATTGATATCCTGACTAAGAATAATAAAATAAACATAGCTTGCTTCAAACCAATAATCTCTGTGGGATCAACCCTTACTCACGTAAGGTATTACTTGGACGACCCAGTGCACTTGCTGGTTAGTGGTACGAGATCATAAGAAATCTTGATTTTGATATTGGGATTCAAATTTCGTGCATCATAAGCCATGAAACTTGGGCATCATGTTGAGTAGTGAAGACTTTATTTCAAAATCTACAGCTACTGCTGGGTGGTGTGCCTGGAATGGTTGGAGCGTAATATCAGGGGCTCCTTCCTCCTGGATAGTGACTCTTCTGGGCGCTGCCATGTCACCTGCACGTAAATGAACTAGATCAGTAGAGAGGGAGCTTGTTTCTTCCTTAGATGACGGTTCAGGTTCATCCTCAAATAGGAGTCGCCGACGCCGAGCTTGCCTTATACGCGAAAGAGTTCTTTCAATTTCAGGGTCAAATACTGGCAAGCTTGGATCAGGAAGTGAACGCATCATTTAACGAAAGAAACGTACAGCTCATAGTGATAGAATGAAAAGAAAAATTGCAATAAAAATAAATACCAATCAATAAATTAGCACATTGTTGCAACTCCCCGGCAACGGCGCCAAAAATTGATGCGAGCAGAAATTGGTGAATTAAAAATTATTAAAATATATACGTTGCAAGAACTCACCAGAAATCCACTTATAAATTTAGAAAGGTGTCATAGAAATTTAAAATTAAAATACTGGGAGTATGAATCCCAGGTCGTCTCTCAACGAGTTGCAAAAAAGTGTGCTATTTTATTAATCAGATGTTTTTAAAAAGGTTTGAGTTGAGTAAACAGGGAATTAAATTGGAGAATTTGAATAATGTAAGTAAAAGCCTTGACTGGGAGTTGATTAGTTGGAAGCCCCATTATTGTTGGATTACTCTCTAGATTAATTGATAATTAAAGGTTATCCTATTTAGTTATCTCTTACTAGGTAAGGGAAAGTCAAACAAGTTGGAATGTTATGTCCATTCACAAGCTGCAACCCACTTAATAAAAAGGAATTGGTGTTAGTGACTAGAGGGCAATCCAACAATAAACCCAATTACAATCTTTCTTTTAAGCTTTCCAACTCGAAGGTTCCTTTCAATCAACTCCCCATCAAGTTAGGGAACTACTCGCTCATTGTGAATATAAAATTCATAACATATAAAAAGGAATTAAAGAAAGACATTGTAAATAAAAATCAAAATAATTAATTAAAAATAAAAGTAATCCTTGTATTAAATAATCCTAAAAATATTCCAATGGTAAAATTAAGCAAGGCAAAGGACATGGAAGAGTAAAGCCAAGTAAAGAAAACGAACTAGAATGACGAAGTCTTGATGAGGTAATAACTCTTCTCAGTATCCCAATGCAAAAAGTGGTGGAAAAATAAAATCCTAAGAACTATCAATGTGTAGAGAGAAAAACCTCGATGAGGAGTAAAAACTAGATCTAAAACTAAAACTGTGTAGAATGAATTGTTCTCCTGGTTTCTGCATGTTCTCTGGCTCTAGTCTGCTGTTCTGGGCCGAAAACTGGGTCAAAATAGGGTCTAAAATGGCCCCCAGCGAATTCTGCAGATTATGCAGATCGCGCACGTCACGCGATCGCGTCATCCATGCGGACGCGTCATTCGCGTTTTTCCCTGCCACGCGTTCGCGTCGTCTACGCTTCCGCGTCACTTGTGCTTTTCCAATCCGCGCGGTCGCGTGAGGCATGCGGCCGCGTCACTGCGATTTCTCCTCTTTTGCGCGAACGCGTGAGCCATGCGGCCGCATCACTTCTCGCTGGTTATCTCCTCACTTTCTCATGTTCCTTCCATTTTTGCTAGCTTCCTTTCCAATCTCCAACTCATTCATGCCCTATAAAGCCTGAAACACTTAACACACAGATTACGGCATCGAATGGAATAAAGGAGAATTAAAATGCATAATTAAAAGTCTCTAGGAAGCAATTTTCAGTCATGTAATAATTTCAGGAAAGAAATATAAATGCATGCTAAATTAATGAATAAGTGGGTAAGGATCATGATAAAACCACACAATTAAACACAATATAAACCATAAAATAGTGGTTTATCAACTGCTTATCACTTCTTTCTACGATCTGAACTGGTGATGCTTGATATGTTAAATTGTTTTGTAACTGTACTGTCTCTGGTTGTAAAATGTGATTTTCGTCGGGAATATATTTCTTAAGTTGCGAGACATGAAAAACATCATGAAGGTTTGACAGATATGGAGGAAGGGCTATTTGATACGCTACTAGACCGACTTTTTTAAGTATTTGGAAAGGTCCTATGTATCGAGGGTTAAGCTTTTTAGTCTTAAGGACTCTACCTATTCCACTAGTCGGGGTTACTTTAAGAAAAACATGGTCTCCTTCCCTAAACTCTAAGGTTCTACGTCTATTATCGGCATAGCTCTTTTGACGGCTTTGTGCTGTCTGGATCTTCTGACAAATTTCCTTTATCTTCTCTGTAGTTTCTTAAACTAAGTCTGGACCCAAGATACTAGCTTCTCCGTCATCATTCCAACACAATGGTGTCTGACATCTTCTTCCGTAGAGAGCTTCATAAGGTGCCATCCCGATACTTTGTTGGTAGCTGTTATTGTAGACGAATTCGATCAAGGGCAAATACTAATCCCAACTGCCTTGGTTGTCCAACACACAAGATCTTAGCATGTCTTCTAATGTTTGGATTGTCCGTCTGTCTCAGGATGGTATGCTGTACTCATGTGCAATTCTGTCCCCAACGCTTTCTGGAAAGCTCCCCAGAATCTGGAAGTAAACCTCGGATCTCAATCTGAAACAATTGACGAAGGTATCCCGTGCAATTATATGATTTCTTGAATATATATCCGTGCCAGCCTTTCTAAAGTATAGTCAACTCGAATCGGAAGGAAATGCGTTGATTTTGTTAACCTGTCCACAATTATCCAAATAGCATCGTGCCCTATTGAGGTCCTTGGCAATCCTGTGACAAAATCCATAGTGATCTGCTCCCATTTCCATTGGGGTATTTCCAAGGGTTACAGGGTTCCTGACGGCTTCTGATGTTCCACCTTCACCCTCTGACAGGTTAAACATTTTGAGACATAGTCAGCAACCGCTTTCTTTAAGCCCGGCCACCAGAACATTTTTTCAAATCTTAATACATCTTTGTCACTCCAGGATGCATGGAGAATCTACTTTAATGAGCTTCTACAAGAATCCTCCGTCGCAAATCTCCAGAGCTAGGCACACAAATCCTGTTCTTGTACCTCCAAAGACCGCTACGATCTTGTTTTACAGCTTCTGGTTCCTCTACTTTCATCCGTCTCAGCATCGTCATCATTTCTAAATCCTGTGTTTGTGCTTGCTAAATACTAATCTTAAAATCTGGTGTTATATGCAATTGGACCAGACGGACTCCACTTGACATTTCAGTCATAGTCAATTTAAGGTCCTCAAATTCCGTAAGTAGCTTTTCTTCCTTTATCATCATCCAAGAGATACTCAAATTCTTCCTGCTTAAAGCGTCTGCCACCACGTTCGCTTTCCCTGGGTGATAACTTAACTTGAAATCATAGTCCTTCAAAAATTCCATCCACCTTCGTTGTCGCATATTAAGATCTTTCTGGTCAAAGATATACTTTAAACTTTTGTGGTCGGAGAAAACTTCTAGTTGAGAGCCATACAAATAGTGTCTCCAGATCTTCAGAGCAAACACTACTACAGCCAACTCCAAGTCATGCGTTGGATAATTTTGTTCATGAGGTCTCAACTGCTGGGAAGCATAAGCCACCACATTCTTGTCTTGCATCAGCATACAGCCAAGTCCTTTATGAGAGGTGTCACAGTATACTTCAAATGTTTTCTGTGGGTCGGGTAGTACTGATACAGGTGCAGTTGTTAACTTTTCCTTAAGTATGTTGAAACTTCTATCACACTCAGATGTCCAAACGAACGGAACTTCCTTTCGTGTAAGGTAAGTCAGAGGTAAGCCTATCTGTGAAAATCCTCTGATAAACCTCCGGTAATATCCAGCAAGTCCAAGAAAACTCTGAACTTCTGTAATGGTTGTAGGTGGTTTCCATTGCACTACTGCTTCAATTTTTGAAGGATCCACTGCAATTCCTCCCTATGATATGTCATGTCCCAAAAATACCACCTTATCTGTCCAAAATTCACACTTTGATAGTTTAGCATATAACTTCCGAGTCCTCAGTATCTGCAATATAGTCCTTAGATGTTCTTCATGCTCTCTTTCTGTCTTCGAATAGATGAGAATATCGTCTATGAAAACACTACGAACTGATCAAGGTACGGATGGAAACTACGATTCATGTAATCCATGAAAATCGCAGGAGCATTAGTTAGTCCAAACGACATAACCGTATACTCATAGTGACCATATCGAGTTCTAAATGCAGTCTTCGGTATATCTAATTCTTTTACTCAAATCTGGTGATAGCCCGATCGCAAATCAATCTTCGAGAACACAGTTGCACCTTTCAACTGATCCATCAAATCATCTATCCGTGGAAGTGGATACTTGTTCTTGATAGTGACTTTATTTAACTGTCGGTAATCTACGCAAAGTCTCATTCCACCATCCTTCTTCTTTACTAGCAATACTGGAGCTCCCCAAGTGATGCACTGGGACGAATAAATTTCTTTCCAAGTAGCTCATCCAACTGCTTCTTTAACTCTGGAAGTTCCAATGGTGACATCCGGTACGGTGCTATGGAAATCGGTCCGGTTCCAGGTACTAGTTCAATGCTGAATTCTATCTCTCGCTGAGGAGGAAACTCAGGTATGTCGTCCGGGAAAACATCGGGAAATTCCTTCACCACTCGGATTCGTTCTAAGCTTAATTCACTGTCATTCGAGCTAGCCGCTAATAGGACGTACCCCTCACAATCACTCCCGTCTAAGGTAACTCTTACAGAATTCAGATATAAAGTATGACACAAAAATGGTTTAATATCTAAACCATTAGATAGAATAACAACAGTTCTTTCATAACAATCAAGGAAAACATGATACTTGGATAACCAATCTAATCCTAGAAGAACTTCTAAACCACATAGAGGCAAACAGATTAGATCATGTATAAAAGCCATGTTCCTAATAGTGAATGGTACTTGCAGGCACGCTAAACTGGTCAAAGCATTTTGGGATGTATGGGTATGAACAATTAGATCAAAGTTCAACTCAGAGAAATCTAGTCCCAACTCACGAGCAACAGTTAAAGAAATAAAGGAATGCGATGCACCCGAATCATACAGTACAGTTAGAAATTCATTTTTAACATAACACTGACCTTGGATCAGGGCGTCTGATTACATAGCATCATCAGCAGTCATAGCAAACACTCGACCTTGTTGCTGGGTTTGCGCTGGATTCTGAGTAAACCTCTTTGAGCAATTCTTAGCCATATGTCCTGGTTCATTACAAATATAACACTTGGATGTTCCAAACAAGCAGGGTCTATTACCATGATCTTTCCCACACTGCCTACATGCAGTATTCACCTGTGCCTGTTGGGGTCATTTACCATTATCCTGCCTTGGTCTACCTCCGTTTCCACCCATAGGGCGAGCAGGAGCGTTACCAACTTGTGGATTCCTTCGCTGTGGCACACCAGGTGTCTTGAAGTTTGTCCTTCGTGGTTTCCAATTATAACTATTGTAGTTCCTTGGTGGAAATCCTTGACGACTTGCTTTAGATGCAATTACCTTCTTAGCACATTCTTCCACTAACTTACACTTATTAACCAGCTCATCAAAATCTCGTATCTCCAATGGGACTACTGAACTCATCAGATCCTCACGAAGACCCCCTTCGAACTTTAAGCACTTCCATTCTTCAAAATTAGCAGGATTCCCTTGTCAAATCTTGAAGAAACGGCACAAGTCATCAAACTTACGGGCATATTCTGCAACAGTTGTGTTACCCTGTTTCAGCTGCATAAGTTCCATCTCTTTAGCGTCACGAGCTGCCCTCGAAAAATACCTCTTATAAAATTCATCCTTAAAAGTATTCCAAGGAACATCGCCTTCATCTTGTTGCAACAGTCGCTGTATCCCCTACCACCAATGCTCAGCTTCTCCTTCCAGCATATAAGTAGTGAACTCCACGTGCTGTGCTCACAGCGATCGTTCGATAGCTCGAAACCAATGGTCAGCATCAGTCGCAACGAGTGTACCTTTAAACTTAGGCGGTTTAACCTTCAGAAAAGTCACAAGGGTCATAGGTCTTTCGAGATTCCCCAAGTTATTCTCATCATTTCCACTATCTTTTCCATGTTCATTCTCATTCCCGTTTCTCACCCCAAGACGTTCAACAGCCCTAGTCACTACTACTGCAGCCTTGTGCACTGCCTCAGCCACAGTGTTCATAGTAGTCATAAACGTTTCCTGTTCCCTCTCGTAGTTAACATTAGGAATTCCTTCCCGTACGCCTCGTCTCCATGAACCCATCGTGGTCCTGTTCACACCAAACAATCATTATTAAGGTGATCAGTCTTAACACTTCAAGTCAAGTGTGAACATTCCCAGAATGAAAACATAGAGACAATCATGCAACACATATCACATAAATATCCTATAAGCATGAGACACACAACAAAGTGTGCAGTGAAGCACAGTCAGTCCACTCCCCAGGCTCTATTGGGAACGAACTACTCTTATACCAAATTGTAACGACCCAACTCCCAGTATGCCATGGTCATACAAGAAGCTAAGTGTTACTAACTTATCCTTCCTAATTATTAAATAATATTTAATATATGAGCCTATCCCTTGTTAGAACGATGCCAATTTTACGAGTAACTTTTTTTTATACGTTGCGGAGAAGAGATAAAATAATCAAGCATACATTGAGAGTAAAAGGAAAGTAGCATAAAGAAACGTAGAAATATAACTGATAATATACATCATATACACTATAACAAAACATGTAGCATTTACACAAGATCAAGTCAGTTTACATCCTCGCCATCCTACGTAGCTAATATATACATGACACTCCTAGGGCCTGGTGATGAGCGGATAATTTATAGGATTTTTGGCAGTGTTTTTAGTATGTTTTTAGTATGTTTTAGTTAGTTTTTATTATATTTTTATTAGTTTTTAGCTAAAATTCACTTTTCTGGACTTTACTATGAGTTTGTGTATTTTTCTATGATTTCAGGTATTTTCTGGCTGAAATTGAGGGACCTGAGCAAAAATCTGATTCAGAGGATGAAAAAGACTGCAGATGTTGATGGATTCTGACCTCCCTACACTCGAAGTGGATTTTCTGGAGCTACAGAAGCCCAATTGGCGCGCTCTCAACTGCGTTGGAAAGCAGACATCCTGGGCTTTCCAGCAATGTATAATAATCCATACTTTGCCCGAGATTTGATGGCCCAAACAGGCGTTCCAAGTCAGCTCAAGAATTCTGGCGTAAAACGCCGAAACTGGCACAAGAATGGGAGTTAAACGCCCAAACTGGCATAAAAGCTGGCGTTTAACTCCAAGAAGAGTGTCTACACGAAAATGCTTCAATGCTCAGTCCAAGCACACACCAAGTGGGCCCGGAAGTGGATTTTTATGTCATTTATTCATTTCTGTGACCCTAGGCTACTAGTTCTCTACAAATAGGACCTTTCGCTATTGTATTTTCATCTTGGATCTTCTGGTTCCCTCTCTGGGGCCGAAGCCAATGATCTCCATTATCACTTATGTATTGTCAATGGTGGAGTTTCTACACACCATAGATTAAGGTGTGGAGCTCTGCTGTACCTCGAGTATTAATGCAATTACTATTGTTCTTCTATTCAATTCGGCTTATTCTTGTTCTAAGATATCACTTGTTCCTCAACTTGATGAATGTGATGATCCGTGACACTCATAATCATTCTCACCTATGAACGTGTGCCTGACAACCACCTCCGTTCTACTTTAGATTGAGTGAATATCTCTTGGATTCCTTAATCAGAATCTTCGTGGTATAAGCTAGCATTGATGACGGCATTCAAGAGAATCCGGAAGGTCTAAACCTTGTCTGTGGTATTCTTAGTAGGATTCAAGGATTGAATGACTGTGACGAGCTTCAAACTCGCGATTGTGGGGCGTTAGTGACAGACGCAAAAGAATCACTGGATTCTATTCCGACATGATCGAGAACTGACAGCTGAATAGCCGTGCTGTGACAGAGCGCGTTGAACATTTTCACTGAGAGGATGGGAGGTAGCCACTGACAACGGTGAAACCCTACATACAGCTTGCCATGGAAAGGAGTAAGAAGGATTAGATGAAGACAGTAGGAAAGCAGAGAGATGGAAGGGACAAAGCATCTCCATACGCTTATCTGAAATTCTCACCAATGAATTACATAAGTATCTCTATCTTTATTTTATGCTTTATTCATAAATTATTCATAACCATTTGAATCTACCTGACTGAGATTTACAAAATGACCATAGCTTGCTTCATACCAACAATCTCCGTGGGATCGACCCTTACTCGCATAAGGTTTATTACTTGGACGACCCAGTGCACTTGCTGGTTAGTTGTGCGAAGTTGTGATAAAAAGTTGAGATTACAATTGAGCGTACCATGTTGATGGTGCCGTGGATGATCACAATTTCATGCACCAAGTTTTTGGCGCCGTTGCCGGGGAATTAAATGTCCTAACTACAGTTTCGCATTTGTTCCTTGCAATAACAGTGCCAAGTTTTGATCCGGCAACAACACCAAGTTTTTGGCGCCGTTGCCGGGGATTGTTTGAGTTTGGACAACTGACGGTTCCATCTTGTTGCTTAGATTAGGTATTTTTCAGAATTTTTAGGAATGAATTCTAGTGTTTCAAGGTGATGATCTTATCATCACCAAAGCTGATTGATCTTCATCAATTTAGCTCCTGAATGTAATGTCCTGCTGAAGCTTAGCTAGCCATGTCTAATTCCTTTAGATTGAAGCTTTAGACTAACATTGCATGATTCCTGGAATTCTTATTAAAAATTTTGAATCTCTTTATTTTCTTCTCCATATAATTTTCGAAAAAAAAACCAAAAAAATTACAAAATCATAAAAACCAAAAATTTTTCTTGTTTGAGTCTAGTGTCTCATTTTAAGTTTGGTGTCGATTGCATGTTTCTGTTCTACTTGCATTATTCATGTGTCTTCTGTGATCTTCAAGTTGTTCTTGATGATTTACTTGCTCTGATCTTTAAATTCTCTTGTCTTAAGTGTTTTGTTGTTTCTCAAATGCATTCTCAACTTGTTAGTGTCAGTATTATACAAACTTCTAAGTTTGGTGTCTTGCATGCATTGTTCATTTGATCTTAGTTGCATTTTGATTTTTCCTCATCATTAAAAATCCAAAAAAATTTTAATTTGTGTCTTTTCAAGTCAATAATACAGAGAATTGAAGATTCAGAACATTTAGCAGAGGAATTACACAGAAAAAGCTGGGCGTTCAAAACGCCCAGTGAGGAAGGAAAACTGGCGTTTAAATGCCAGCCAGGGTGCCTGGCTGGGCGTTTAACGCCCAAAAGGTTAGAGCTTTGGGCATTAAACGCCAGAATGGATACCATTCTGGGCGTTTAACGCCAGGATGGCACAAGAGGGAAGATTTTGTTTTTAATGCAGATTTTTTTCAAGTTTTCAAAATTTTTCAAAATCAAATCTTTTTCAAATCATATATTTTCAATCATATATTTTCAAAATCAATTTCTTTCCGTTTTCAAAAATACTTGCTAACAATTGATGATTTGATTCAACATTTCAAGTATGTTGCCTTTTCTGTTGAGAAAGGCTTAATGTTTAAATCATATCTTTTCTTGTTAGCCAAGTCATTGATTTTAAAAATCAAATCTTTTTAAATTGTTTTTCAATCATATCTTCTCAATCATATCTTTTTAAAACCATAACTTTTCAATCATATCTTTTTAATCACATCTTTTTCAAAAAAAAAAGTTTTCAATCATATCTTTTTGATTTCTAATTTCAAAATCTTTTCAAAAATCACTTAGTTTCTTTCCCACTCTTAGTTTTCGAAAGTCATCAATCAATTTTCAAAATTCTTTTTCAAAATATTTTAACTTATTTTCGAAAATTCTTTCCCTCTTCTCACATCCTTCTATTTATGGACTAACATGCACAATTCGAACTCTATCTTTCTAAGTTTGAATTCTTCTACCTCTTCCTTCTATTTTTCTTTTCCTCTGACACCTCAAGGAATCTCTATACTGTGACATAGAGGATTCCATATTTTCTTGTTCTCTTCTCTTTCATATGAGCAGGAGTAAAGACAAAAGCATTCTTGTTGAGGCTGACCTTGAACCTGAAAGGACCTTGAAGCGAAAGCTAAGAGAAGCTAAAGCACAACTCTCTGTAGAGGACCTAACAGAAATCTTCAAACAAGAAGAAGACATGGCAGCCGAAAACAACAACAATGCCAACAATGCAAGGAAGGTGCGGGGTGACTTTACTGCACCTACTCCCGACTTCTATGGGAGAAGCATCTCTATCCCTGCCATTGGAGCAAACAACTTTGAGCTTAAGCCTCAATTAGTTTCTCTAATGCAATAGAATTGCAAGTTTCATGGACTTCCATTGGAAGATCCTCATCAGTTTTTTAGCTGAATTCTTGCAAATCTGTGACACTGTCAAGACCAATGGGGTTGACCCTGAGGTCTACAGACTTATGCTATTCCCTTTTGCTGTAAGAGATAGAGCTAGGATATGGTTGGACTCACAACCTAAAGAAAGCCTGAACTCTTGGGAAAAGCTAGTCAATGCCTTCTTGGCAAAGTTCTTTCCACCTCAAAAATTGAGTAAGCTTAGAGTGGAAGTCCAAACCTTCAGACAGAAGGAAGGTGAATCCCTCTATGAAGCTTGGGAAAGATACAAACAATTGATCAGAAAGTGTCCTTCTGACATGCTTTCTGAGTGGAGCATCATAGGTATCTTCTATGATGGTCTGTTTGAACTGTCCAAGATGTCATTGGATAGCTCTGCTGGAGGATCTCTTCATCTGAAGAAGACACCTGCAGAAGCTCAAGAACTTATTGAAATGGTTGCAAATAACTAATTCATGTGCACTTTTGAAAGGAATCCTGTGAACAATGGGATGAATCAAAAGAAAGAAATTCTTGAGATTGATACTCTGAATGCTATATTGGCTCAGAACAAAATATTGACTCAGCAAGTCAATATGATTTCTCAAAGTCTGTTTGGAATGCAAGCTGCACCAGGCAGTACTAAGGACGCTTCATCTAAAGAAGAAGCTTATGATCCTGAGAACCCTTCAATGGAAGAGGTGAATTACATGGGAGAACCCTATAGAAACACCTATAATCCTTCATGGAGAAATCATCCAAATCTCTCATGGAAGGATCAACAGAGACCTCAACAAGGTTTCAACAACAATAATGGTAGAAGAAACAGGTTTAGCAATAGCAAGCCTTTTCCATCATCTTCTCTGCAACAGACAGAGAATTCTAAGCAGAGCCACTCTGACTTAGCAACCATGGTCTCTGGTCTAATCAAAACGACTCAAAGTTTCATGACTGAAACAAGGTCTTCCATTAGAAACTTGGAGGCACAAGTGGGTCCGCTGAGTAAAAAAGTTACTGAACTCCCTCCTAGTACTCTTCCAAGCAATACAGAAGAGAATCCAAAAGGAGAGTGTAAGGCCATCAACATGGCCAAAATTGGAGAGGAGGAAGAGGCAGTGATCGCCACTAAGGAAGACCTCAATGGACGTCCACTGGCCTCCAATGAGTTCCCTAATGAGGAACCATGGGAATTTGAGGCTCACACTGAGACCATAGAGATTCCATTGGATTTACTTCTGCCATTCATGAACTTTGATGAGTATTCTTCCTCTGAAGAGGATGAAGATGTCACTGAAAAGCAAGTTGCTAAGTACCTTGGAGCAATCATGAAGCTAAATGACAAGTTATTTGGTAATGAGACTTGGGAGGATGAACCCTTTTGCTCACCAAAGAACTGGATGACTTGACTAGGCAGAGATTACCTCAAAAGAGACAGGACCCTGAAAGTTCTCAATACCTTGCACCATAGGCAACATGACCTTCAAGAAGGCTCTGTGTGACCTAAGGTTAAGCATAAACCTTATGCTTCTCTCTGTAATGGAGAAGCTAGGGATCTTTGAGGTACAAGCTGCAAGAATCTCACTAGAGATGGTAGACAATTCAAGAAAACAAGCTTATGGACTTGTAGAGGATGTTATGGTAAAAGTTGAAGACCATTACATCCCTGCTGATTTCATAGTCCTAGAGACTGGGAAGTGCATGGATGAATCCATCATCCTTGGCAGACCCTTCCTAGCCACAGAAAAGGCTGTGATTGATGTTGACAGAGGAGAATTGATCATTCAAGTGAATGAAGAATCCCTTGTGTTTAAGGCTTAAGGATATCCCTCTGTAACCATGGAGAGGAAGCATGAAGAGCTTCTCTCAAAACAGAGTCAAACTGAGCCCCCACAGTCAAACTCTAAGTTTGGTGTTGGGAGGCCATAACAAAATTCTAAGTTTAGTGTTGAACCCCCACATTCAAACTCTAAGTTTGGTGTTGGAAGGTTCCAACATTGCTCTGAGTATCTGTGAGGCTCCATGAGAGCCCACTGTCAAGCTACTGACATTAAAGAAGCGCTTGTTGGGAGGCAACCCAATGTTATATTTATCTATTTTTTCTTTGTTATTTTATGTTTTCTATAGGTTGATGATCATGGGAAGTCACAAAATCAATTGAAAAAGCAAAAACAGAATGAAAAATAGAAAGAAAAATAGCACACCCTGGAAGAAATCTTGCTGGCGTTTAAACGCCAGTAAGGGCAGCAAATGGGCGTTTGACGCCCAGTCTGGCACCATTCTGGGCGTTTAACGCCAGAAAGGGGCACCAGACTGGCGTTAAACGCCAGGAAAGGGCAAGAAGTTGGCGTTAAACGCCAGAAATGGGTACCAGCCCGGCGTTTAACGCCAGAATTGGCATAAAGAGCATTTTTGCTTGCCACTTGGTGCAAGGATAAATTTTCCTTGACACCTCAGGATCTGTGGACCCCACAGGATCCCCACCTACCCCACCACTCTCTCTCTTCTTCACCCATTCACCAATCACCTCAACACCTCTTCCCCAAAAACCCCTCACCTATCAAACCCCACTATTCTCTTCACCACTCACATCCATCCTTCATAAAACCCCACCTACCTCACCATTCAAATTCAAACCACTTTCCCTCCCAACCCACCCTCACATGACCGAACCATACACCCTCTCTCCACTCCTATATAAACCCATCTTCATTCCTTCATTTTCACACAACCTAAACACTACTTCTCCCCCTTGGCCGAACCACAAAGCCACCTCCATCTCCTCTATTTCTTCTTCTTCTACTCTCTTCTTTCTTCTTTTGCTCGAGGACGAGCAAACCTTCTATGTTTGGTGTGGTAAAAGCATTGCTTTTTGTTTTTCCATAACCATTTATGGCATCTAAGGCCGGAGAAACCTCTAGAAAGAGGAAAGGGAAGGCAAAAGCTTTCACCTCCGAGTCATGGGAGATGGAGAGATTCATCTCAAGGGTGCATCATGACCACTTCTATGAAGTTGTGGCCATGAAGAAGGTGATCCCCGAGGTCCCTTTCAAACTCAAAAAGAGTGAATATCCGGAGATCCGACATGAGATCCAAAGAAGAGGTTGGGAAGTTCTTACCAACCCCATTCAACAAGTCGGAATCTTAATGGTTCAAGAGTTCTATGCCAATGCATGGATCACCAATAACCATGATCAAAGTGTGAACCCGGACCCAAAGAATTGGCTCACAATGGTTCGGGGAAAATGCTTAGATTTTAGTCCGAAAAATGTAAGGTTGGCATTCAACTTGCCCATGATGCAAGGAGATGACACCCTTACACTAAAAGGGTCAACTTTGATCAAAGGTTGGACCAAGTCCTCATAGACATTTGTGAAGAGGGCGCTCAATGGAAGAGAGATTCAAGAGGGAAGCCGGTTCAATTGAGAAGGCATGACCTCGAGCCCATGGCTAGGGGATGGTTGGAGTTTATCCAACGCTCAATCATTCCCACTAGCAACCGGTCCGAAGTTACTATAGATCGGGCTATCATGATTCATAGCATCATGATTGGAGAGGAAGTAGAAGTTCATGAGGTCATATCCCAAGAACTTTATAAGGTAGTGGACAAATCCTCTACCTTGGCAAGGTTAGCCTTCCCTCATCTCATTTGTCACCTCTGTTATTCAGTTGGAATTGACATAGAGGGAGACACCCTCATTGATGAGGACAAGCCCATCACTAAGAAAAGGATAGAGCAAACAAGAGACCCCACTCATCATGAAATCCCTGAGATGTCTCAAGGGATGCACTTTCCTCCTCAAAACTATTGGGAGCAAATTAACACCTCCCTAGGAGAATTGAGTTCCAACATAGAACAACTAAGGGTGGAGCACCAAGAACATTCCATTTTCTTCCATGAAATTAGAGAAGATCATGAGAGAGGAGCAACAAAGGCAAGGAAGAGACATTGAGGAGCTCAAGCACTCCATAAGATCTTCAAGAGGAAGAACAAGCCGCCATCACTAAGGTGGACCCGTTCTTTAATCTCCTTGTTCTTTATTTTCCTGTTTTTCGAATTTTTATGCTTATGTTCATCATCTATGTTTGTGTCTTATGATCATTAGTGTCTATGCCTTAAAGTTATGAATGTCCTATGAATCCATCACCTTTCTTAAATGAAAAATGTTCTTAATTGAAAAAGAGAAGAATTGCATGAATTTCAGATTTTATAACAAATTAATTATTTTGATGTGGTGGCAATGCTTTTGATTTCTGAATGTCTGCTTAAACAGTGCATATGTCTTTTAAATTTGTTGTTCATGAATGTTGGCTCTTGAAAGAATGATAAAAAAGGAGACATGTTACTGAGGATCTGAAAAATCATAAAAATGATTCTTGAAGCAAGAAAAAGCAGTGAATACAAAAAAAACAAAAAAAAATTCAGAAAAAAAATGAAAGAGAGGAAAAAGAAAAAAAAAAGAAAAAGAAATAATAAAGTTGTGATCCAAGGCAAAAAGAGTGTGCTTAAGAACCCTGGACATCTCTAATTGGCGACTCTAGCAAAGCTGAGTCACAATCTGAAAAGGTTCACCCAGTTATGTGTCTGTGGCATGTATGTATCCGGTGGTAATACTGGAAGACGGAGTGCTTTGGGTCACGGCCAAGACTCATAAAGTAGCTATGTTCAAGAATCATCATACTTAACTAGGAGAATCAATAACACTATCTGGATTCTGAGTTCCTATAGAAGCCCATCATTCTGAATTTCAAAGGATAAAGTGAGATGCCAAAACTGTTCAGAGGCAAAAAGCTAAAAGCCCCGCTCATCTAATTAATACTGATCTTCATAGATGTCTTTGGAATTCATTGCATATTCTCTTATTTTTATCTTATTTGATTTTCAGTTGCTTGGGGACAAGCAACAATTTAAGTTTGGTGTTGTGATGAGCAGATAATTTATACGCTTTTTGGCAGTGTTTTTAGTATGTTTTTAGTATGTTTTAGTTAGTTTTTATTATATTTTTATTAGTTTTTAGTTAAAATTCACTTTTCTGGATTTTACTATGAGTTTGTGTGTTTTTCTGTGATTTCAGATATTTTCTGGCTGAAATTGAGGGACCTGAGCAAAAATCTGATTCAGAGGCTGAAAAGGACTACAGATGCTGATGGATTCTGACCTCCCTGCACTCTAAGTGCATTTTCTGGAGCTATAGAAGCCCAATTGGCGCGCTCTCAACTGCGTTGGAAAGTAGACATCCTGGGCTTTCCAGCAATGTATAATAGTTCATACTTTTCCCGAGATTTGATGGCCCAAACAGGCGTTCCAAGTCAGCTCAAGAATTCTGGCGTAAAACGCCGGAACTGGCACAAGAATGGGAGTTAAATGCCCAAACTGGCATAAAAGCTGGCGTTTAACTCCAAGAAGAGTCTCTACATGAAAATGCTTCAATGCTCAGCCCAAGCACACACCAAGTGGGCCCAGAAGTGGATTTTTATGTCATTTACTCATTTCTGTAGACCCTAGGCTACTAGTTCTCTACAAATAGGACCTTTTGCTATTGTATTTTCATCTTGGTTCTTCTGGTTCCCTCTCTGGGGCCGAAGCCAATGATCACCATTATCACTTATGTATTGTCAATGGTGGAGTTTCTACACACCATAGATTAAGGTGTGGAGCTCTGCTGTACCTCGAGTATTAATGCAATTACTATTGTTCTTCTATTCAATTCGGCTTATTCTTGTTCTAAGATATCACTTGTTCCTCAACTTGATGAATGTGATGATCCGTGACACTCATCATCATTCTCACCTATGAACGTGTGCCTGACAACCACCTTCGTTCTACTTTAGATTGAGTGAATATCTCTTGGATTCCTTAATCAGAATCTTTGTGGTATAAGCTAGAATTGATGGCGGCATTCAAGAGAATCCGGAAGGTCTAAACCTTGTCTTTGGTATTCTGAGTAGGATTCAAGGATTGAATGACTGTGACGAGCTTCAAACTCGCGATTGTGGGGCGTTAGTGACAGACGCAAAAGAATCACTGGATTCTATTCCGACATGATCGAGAACCAGCAGCTGAATAGTCGTGCTGTGACAGAACGCGTTGAACATTTTCACTGAGAGGATGGGAGGTAGCCACTGACGACGGTGAAACCCTACATACAGCTTGCCATGGAAAGGAGTAAGAAGGATTGGATGAAGACAGTAGGAAAGCAGAGAGATGGAAGGGACAAAGCATCTCCATATGCTTATCTAAAATTCTCACCAATGAATTACATAAGTATCTCTATCTTTATTTTATGCTTTATTCATAAATCATTCATAACCATTTGAATCTGCCTGGTTGAGATTTACAAAATGACCATAGCTTGCTTCATACCAACAATCTCCGTGGGATCGACCCTTACTCGCGTAAGGTTTATTACTTTGACGACCCAGTGCACTTGCTGGTTAGTTGTGCGAAGTTGTGATAAAGAGTTGAGATTGCAATTGAGCGTACCATGCTGATGGCGCCATTGATGATCACAATTTCGTGCACCACCTGGCCCATACAAAAAGCCGCTAAACTGCCGCCCAGGCTAGCCTAACCACTATATAGCTCCTAGCTCTCGGGTGTACTAACACAAGTGAGAGACTAACTATCAGATAATGTCAGACTAGAGTGTCATCAAAAGGATGCCCCTTCTGTTGTTAGACTATATCTACACGTGGCCATTCGGAGAATCACCGTGAGGCTCGTCCATCTCCTCATCCTGCTCTATCTCTATCTCAGGATCCTCCTCCTCCTCCTCATCGTCTGCAGCTACAGCTAAACCCTCAGATCCACCAGAAACACTGCTGTCACTATGTACAAAACCATTCGCGAGCACAGGTCCGTTCGCGTATATAGGGGCTACCCCACCGTCTGGTAGTGCCGGCTTATCGGGCTATGGAAAAGCAGGGATCGGCTTAGGGGGAAAGTCCCACTCTAGTGGTATCACCGGTACGCAGTCACCAACTAACTCGGGCTTATCAGGAATGATAGGCTCAGGTTCCACCTCATTCAAAGGTTGAGCTGGTATAGGGTGCTCAGGATCATCAGGAAAAGGATGTACAGGTGCGTCAGGATGTAACCAGGATAAGGGAAAGTCGTAAGGAGCATCGGGGTCAAAATGTGGGCTAGACAGAGGATGTTGAAAAGCTCGATTAGGTAACGCGTATCGTCTAATACGAGGCTTCAATCCCATGATGAAGTAACTGTGATGTATCGGATCCTCGTAGACATAGGGGTCCTCAAACTTATAGAATATCACGCCCGTCTCCATCTGAGGGGGAAGAAGGGAGAGAAGGGGTAAGAACTGGGGAGTTCTTAGTAGGGTCGGGGTTGTTAGTTACATTCATTTATTCGATTCCGATTAGCAGATGGATATTAGAATACAGTAAAGTAGTAAACAGTAGTTATAAATAGATAGAAGAACAAAAAACAAAACACAAACAGAAGAACACAAGGAAATAAAGCACATATATAGCACTCAAGCAGATAAACATACAAAAATAGTTCACACACAAGAAGGAAAACAACAGAGAATGATGCACAGACAAGAATGATGCATGTCTAGCCCTAGTACATGCCATGAGCTCATGTGTCGGTTAGCACCTGCATTCCCGACATTTATCCGGTCACGAGTTCACGATTTCTCGGATACAATTTTCCGTTCAAATAAATGCGCATATAATTATTAGCAGCTCTATTGAGATAGCCTCTGCTTTCTACTCGCAGGAAATATACTCTTGGGAATGGAAAATTTGTTGTAGGTATCCTACTTTCCGTACAGAAGCTCTTGGGTTGCTTTAAGCAACAGATAAATAAACATTATCTCTTGGGTTGCATTAAGCAACGAATAAGCAAACAATATCCCCTGGGTTGCCTCAAGCAACAATTAACTTTTCAATAAGTCCTCTGCTCTTAATCTCTTTAATCTGCTCTGATTCCTCTGTTTAACATGTGTATTTAAAGCTTACGTAAATCTCGATATGAATAGTTAGCATGTCCAAAGTATAGGTTCATTAAGTCTATACTGAAACAGTTTAACTTTTCATATTATACCTAACCCTAGTTGTAACTCAAGGACTAACTATGTTGCCCTAGTTCGTTCGCTAGTCTCTGTCTGTTTTTCTGTTGTTAAAACTTTACAGACTTCTTCTTTATTTTTTTATCTTTTCTTTAGCTTTTATCTTTCTTTTATCTTTGCCTCACTAATATGTTCTTACCACTCCCTAAGTGTTTTATGAAGGTAATTACGAGATTCTGCGCTTAAAGTTGTCTTTCTAAAACTTTTACAGAAAACTGCCTTTTTCGCATTATTTTATCATTTTTATTAAAATATTATTTTTAATTAAATATTATTATTTAATATTTTATTATTATTTATTATTTTATTATTAAATTTTCGAAAATTAACCTTCCTTTACCTTTTTACCTTTAAAATTCACTTTTTACCCCGGTAACTTTTAATATTTCTACTTTAACCACCCTAACTTTCAGAAATTACCAAATAACCCCTTAAACACCAAAAATTTTACTTCCTTGCCCTTTTAAGGATCTAAAGCCTGTTCTTCATTGTTCTTCATCACACTCAAAGTGTTCTTCATGTTCTTCATAAATTCTTCAGATTCTTTCTCTGTTTTTACCCGTTTTTCAGTCTTTTCAGCAACCGATTTTTACCATAATTCATAATAAATTAGCAGCCACAAAAACCCCATCTTTTCTACATGATTTTAACACAAATTGAACTTCAATTTAAGCCTAGGGTTTGGTTTTTCCAGCTGCCCCAAGAACATGAACTTTAAAGCTTGAATTTCATTAAAATTTCATCAAAATTTTACCAAATTTTCACCAAGAATCAATCATATATGCAACCAATTTTTAGCACAGCCAAATCATACAAGATTAATTTCGTGACACCCTACTTGATTTTGCTGCTCCTAATTCAGTTAGACTTTCAGGTGGTCCTTTAGCACTTTTTTCTCCTAAATCACATCAAGAACAACTTTAAATCCAAAAACTCTCAACTAACCAAATCTCACTCATCATGTTAGGAAGTGATTTATAACCTTATACTTGCTGTAAAGTCACGTTTCTTGGCCCTCAAGTCAAGTTAAGCATGATTCCTAAGGAAGAACATCAAGAAAACACATGTTTGAGCATATTTCCTTGAAACCGAATCAAAAGAGAGATGGTGCAGCCAACTCACCTTGATTCCAGCCTTAATAATTCATATGATCATGTAGAGAAAGAAGAGAGGATCATTTTGGTCAGATTGGAATTTTGATTTGAGTTTTAGTTCAGCAGAAATCAAGCTTTGAAGATTTGGAACTAAGAACTTTTCTCTCTTTTTCTCTCTTGGAAATTTCGGCCACAAGGAGCAAATGAACCAGCCTTGGGGGTTTTGGGGTGTAGGGTGAGTTGTGATTGGTTGGCTTGGAGGTGGATTAAAATAATATTAAAATATCTCAGGTGTATAACTACTAAAACTACGTGTATCGGAACACTTGTGAAAACATCTCTAAAAATTATTTTCTGAGCTACTAGCATAAATGACACTAGTAACATATTTATTATGAGAATAAAACATGTACGATGAGGCCTTAGCATTTCTAAAGTCATCAGAGAGTGCTGGTGCTAAACTGCACCAGTAAATTGTGAACCAGGTTAAACCGATTTTTTATTTTTAACTAAAACTGACCATGTAACCTTATAATATTATTCAAGCAACTTCTAATACTAATATAATGATAATATTACCCTATTATCTCTCTTATCTCATGAATCAAGTCCGGTTCATCAAACTGAGACTATTTACGAAAAACCGGATCAAAACTCCTAACCGATACGGTTCAAAAACTATGTTCTTCGTGACTGCGTTATCGAGCTTGCCTCGGAAAAGATTCTAGCTTAAAGATGACATAATGAAAATGAGGATTGAAATACTTGATGATATATCAGAGGTTCTCCCCTTACTGATCCTCCAGAGAAATCCTTACTTTCAGAAAAGATCTCGCGTACTCGAAAATCAGGGTTGTTACATAGTTCTTCTGCAATTCCCTTCATCTTACATTTCTCTGATTCACTGCAATTTATATTATCTTGCTCAGTTTTGAATCCCAGCACCCAATTTCCTTTATTCTTTTTGCAATTTAAATTTCCAGTTGCTTGATCTATTACTCCCTTTAATTTCCAGCACCTACTCCCCTTTGCATTCACCGCAATTTAAATTTCTTGTCATTTAAGTTTCTGCAATGTACATTTCTTGCTCTTTAAGCTTCTGTCCACTTTACTTTCTATAATTTACAATTCATTGCTCTTTACATTCTGTTGATCAACTTCACACAATTCACTCAATGTTAGCTTGACTAAACTAATCACCCACTAAAGTTGCTTGATCCATCAATCCCTGTAGGATCGACCTCACTTTAAGTGAGTTATTACTGCTTGATGCGACCCGGTACACTTGCCGGTAAGTTTTATGCTGGAATTCGTTTCCAACCCATCAACTTCCAATTTGTTAAGAGGAATGACCTCAATGGTAAAGAGTAGCCAGTCAGTGCCCCTTTTCTTGACCTCTTCCCAACAAGCTTCCTTTTGTTAATTGTTTGATTGAGATTTCTTGCTGGTGGTCCAGGGGTTGTATTGCTTATGGTTGACCTCTCCTTCTTCCTTGATATGTTCAATGGTAGCTTGGTCACAATCCTCTTCTCGGTGCTCTTGTTAGTTGCCTTCACATCTTGGATATTAAGACTTGGTGGTTGTGTGTTGGTTGGAGTGTTCTCTTCATCAAGAGCTTCTTGCATTAGTGGTTCAATGAGCCCTTCAACTATGTAATTCTCTATTTCACTTGAGCTTGGACTTCCTTGATTGTCTTCCTCACTTTCTTGTTCCTCCACTTCCTCCTTTGCACTCAACATCTGGTTTAATAGCACTTTTATGGAGGAAGTTTGTTGATCTTTCCAAGATTTTTTCATCTCCTCTTTATATCTTCCAATTATGGATTCAAGTGATGAGAAGTTTTGGTTCAGGGAAGTTTGTGAGGGTTGTGAGTTTTTATGTTCCTTTGTCATCTCAAGTGGCTTCTTTGAGTATACAGTCTTAGGTTCAAATATCTCCACAACCTCATTCTTCATTGTAATTTTTCTTGACACAGGTGCCTCTTCTTCTTACTCTTCCACTTCCTCCTTCACATCCACCAATTGGTCTTCATCTTCCTTACTCAGTAGTTCTAAGTTTCTCCTCATTTTCTCTAAGTGCCCATCCATCTTCTTGAAGAGGATCTCTTGCTCTTTCCATGATTGTTCTTGTCTTTCCAAGGATTCTCTAGTTCTCTCCCTAAAGACTATGGCATTTTGCAGGCATTATTTTGCTTGTAGCAAGAGAGAAGCATATTGGGGTGGATTTTGTGGGCTTGTACATATTGTGGTGAAATTGTGTTGAGGGATATGGAATGAATTCTATGAGTAATCAGGTGTGTCTTGTGGTTGGCAAAATGAATTGTATGGATCTTGGAGGAAGCTTTGTGTTGAGGTATAGTCAAGTGATGAAGGATTTTCAAATAAAAAACGGGGAGGTGAAGTTGGACAACTTTGCATAAATGAGTTGAAGGTTTGCTCAAGTGATTATGGCTCTTGATAAGTGGAGTATGGACTATTGAGTACTTTTTGATTTTGATCCCCCTAAGCACAGCTTGAAGAATTATTGAATTCATCACAGTATGGATCATCTTGTGGCATTGGGGGATAATCTTGCATGAATTTATTGAAAGCACACTCCAGTGATGATGTCTCTTGATGAGTGGAGTATGAACTATTGAATGCTGTTTGGTTTTGATCCTCCCACCCACAACTTGAATGATTGTTGAATTCATCACGGTGTGGATTATTTTGTGGTATGGAGGAGCAATCTTCCATGTATGTATTGACAGCATAGTCAGGTGATAATGTCTTTGAATGATTAGAATGTGAATGATTAGAATGTGAATGATTACAATTCCCTTCCCAGGCATCTTTTGTGTGCGTGTCATAACAGTATGAGTCACTTTGTGGCTCTGAAAAATAGTTCATTTCACTTGATTGTTCATACTCTCTCATTCCTTGTTGATATTCCCAGTCACCATGAGGATAATGACCTAAATCATCTTGTGGTGGTGGGCAATATCTCATGAAATTGTCTTGATCATTTTCTGAAGCATATCCCTATTGATTGGGTTGCTCAGAACCTGTTAATTCTTGGGGATAAATGGCGATGCCCAAATGCACGGGTTTGGATTTTCACACTAAAATTAGAATTTGTCCGTTGTAAGTATAGTCCAAACCCAACAATTGACCATTAATCAAATAATAAAGTCAATACAAGATAACCGAGAGTATTTAGCTCCCGGGTCGTCTTCCCTAGGAGTTGCAATGAAATGTACATTTATTAGCTATGAGAGAACATGGGGAATTGGGAAAGAAAGCAAGAAATGTAAATAGCAAGGAATTAAATGATCATGCAAGAAATTAAATGAAAGCAAGTAAAGGCAATGAAAATGGAAATTAAATGCTAGAAAGGACTCTTGGTGAGAATTGGGGAGTTTGGGATTCCTATCCTAGTTGTGGACCACAATCATGGCAATTGTGTGGAATCAATCCAAACTAGTCAATCCTCCTTGAGAATTGTCAAAAGAGTGTAATTGATCTCAATCCATAAGTCCTAGTCAACTCACTAATTAACTTAGTGAAAAACTAGCGTCAATGGAAACCAAATCAATTAACTATTCCCACACAATGCGGAATGGACATCCATAACTCAATTTCACCCAAACAACCAATTTCTCAACCAAGAGTGAGAAAACTTAACATGCAAGAATTTAAAAGTCAAAAGAAATAAAAGTCAAAGCAAGTAAAATTAAAGTGCAAGAAACCTCTTGGCAAGTAATTGAGAACTAAGGTTACTTATCCTACTTATTAACCACAAACATATGATGATTATGAAGAGTTAATTCTACTTAGTCAACCTTACATCGAAGATAAGTCAAATAGGCATAGTTAATTCCAATCCCTAAATCCTATGTCAACACTAAAGGGTCACATAGAGTCAAGGGAGACCAAATCAACTAACTACTGTAATGTATCAAACAAGAATGGACATCAATGACTCAAGGATCACCAAAGTCATCAATTTCAAGCCAATAGTGTAGAAAAACTAAGTGAAAACTTAGCCAAGCATTTTATCAAACACTTGGTGTGCATGGAAATAAAATAATATTAAATTACAATAAAATAAATTCAAAAATACCAAAAGCAATAAAGTGACAATAACAATTAAAGGAAGCAATAAATGACATGGAAATGTAAAATTGCATTAATTGGAATTAAAATAACAAAAGTGTTTATAACATGAGAATTGACATAAAAGAGAAAATAACAAAAGAGATAAAGAAGATAAAGACAATAAAGCATAGAAACATAAATGAACTACACTAAGACAAGAATTAAAGTGCTGAAATTGAAAGGAAATTAAGAAACAAAACCCTAATTCTAGAAAGAGGGAGGAGCTTCTCTCTCTAGAAACTAAGAGAAAACATAATAAAAGCTAAACCTAATTCCCCCTCCCCACCCTTCATCCATCTTCAATTTGGCCTTAAATAGCTTTAGAAATGAGTTGGATTGGGTTTTGGGGGCCCAGAAATCACCCCCAGCGGTTTCCAATTAATGTGCTCATGTGCAGGGAGCTGTAGTGTGTGCGTCCGCACACTTGCTAAATCCTGACGTGTGCGTACGCACAAGTACCTGTGCGTACGCACACATGCTTATGTCCACTATAGCAAATTATATATCATTTCGAAGTCTCGGATGTTAGCTTTCTAATGCCGCTGGAACTGCCTAATTTGGACCTCTATAGCTCAAGTTATGATCAATTTAGTACTGAGAGGTCAGGACTGGCAGCTTTCCAAATCCCATTTCTTCATGGTTTCTTCCTTTTCGCATGCTCTTCTCCTCACTTATCCAACCCATGCTTGCCTTGAAAACCTGAAATCACTTAACAAATACATCAAGGCACCAAATGGGATTAAAGTGAATAAAACTTACAAAAATTAAGCACAAAAGAGCATGTTTTCACATTTAAGCACAATTTAGGAAGAAGTCTCAAAAGCATGCTGTTTTAGTGAATAAGTGTGAGTTCATATGATGAAATCCATCCAATTCAAGCTAAAACATATCGTAAAATGTGGACTCATCAATTCTCCCAGCCACCATTAGGATAATGAATCGAATCATATCATGGTGGTGGGTAATATCCCACATGATTCTCTTGCTCATCTTGTGGCTCTGAAGCATATCTCCATTGATTGGAGTGCTCAGAATCTGTGATTTCTTGGTGATATTTCCAGCCACCATTAGGATAATAAATTGAATCATATTGTGGTGGTGGGTAATATCCCACATGATTCTCTTGCTCATCTTGTGGCTCTAAAGCATATCTCCATTGATTGGAGTGCTTAGAATCTATGATTTCTTGGTGATATTCCCAGCCACCATTAGAATAGTCAGTTGGTGATGGTGAGTAATATCCCATAAAAGTGTGCAGGAAAATAAATCAAGCTCAATGTGAACGAAAATGTGAGATTGCAGAAAGATAAAAGTGTATCAAACTATGCTAAGCTCTCTGGAGTCTCTAATCCTCCAAGAGAGATCTAGAGTCTCTAATCCTCCAGCCTGAGCCTTCTATTCTACTCCTACTCCTACTATGTGCCTCCCCTTTTGAAATGAAACTGATGCCATTTATATAGGCTTCCTGAACTACTAAAATGAAATTCAAATTCAAAACAAATTACAACTAAATGTAAAATTCCTATTCTAGATGATCCCTGTGCCGTTGAGTGATGTCAATTGGGCTCAGGTTGCTTCGGTGTGTCAATGGGCTTGGAATCAGATTTAATTGAGCAGAGAGTCACTTCCAGAAGAATAGAGCGTTCACTAAGTGAGCGGAACGCTTTATACCCATGCGAACGCGTCCTCTGCGCGTGCGCGTCCTTTTTCCGTTTTTTGCCTTTCACGCACACGCGTCTTTCACGCTTGTGCGTGCTTTGGCAATCTGGCACATTGACGCGTACGCGTCCCTTTTCAGCGTTCACTTAGTGAGCGTAGCGTTCTTCAATTGAGTGCTCCCCACATGTACGCGTCACCTACATGTACGCGTGGGTTTTCAAACATGCCATTTCCACGCTGCCGCTCAGCCCACGCTTGTGCGTCCTTCTTCAGATAAGCCACATCCACGCGTACGCGTCTTGCACGCATTTGCGTCAATGGCTATACCTCCATTCCAATTTTTGTTTCGCTCAAAAATGCTCACTCTTGCAACGTAGCGTTCTCTTTGTAATTCAACGCTAATCACATCCACGCGTACGCGTCATGCATGCGTACGCGTGGGTCTTCAAAAATCCTTGCCCGATGCGTAAGTGTTATGTACGTGTGCGTGTCATAGTATTTTTGCGCGAAGAGCGCTCTCCTTGTTTAAGTCATGGGCCACGCTTTTAAAAGTGTGCCCTAAGGCTCCAAAGCGTGCTCAAACTTCAAAATCTGTTCAGAATTCTTCCTTTGAGCTTATTTTGTGCTTTCTGCTTCTTTTCCTTCATCTTTTAACCTATCATCAACCAAACAGATACATCAAAGCCTTGGCATAATCATCAACTCTTGCATCATTCATATTATCAACTAAATCTTGCAAGAAATCTAATGAAAATGCATAAAATTACCAATGTTTGATTGAATCAAAATAAGCATGAAATTCTCACTCAAACACTTATTGCCTAAAATTGCTTGAAAACCAAGTAAAAACTAATGGAAAAGGCTTGTGAAACTAGCCTAAGATGACTTGTCATCAGGTAGTAGTGGTAATGTTATTCCTTTTTGTTGCTCTTATTCTCTTTACTTGACCACAACTCTAAATGGTTTGTCTCAAGATGGCTTTTTAGGATAAGCTTTCAACTAGCATTCCCAAAACAGTAGGTTTTAGCGTACTAAGTGTTCAAATACCCCTAAGAGTTTACTTGCTCAAGCCTCTCTTGTTGACACAGTTTCATCACAAGCATTACTAGGGTATTGGTTCTTTGAGCTTTTGTTTCTTTTTTTCATGCCCTAGTAGTTGATACTTAGAGCTTTGGGCCATTTTCTTTTATTCTTTCTTACACAACTACTTCTTGGTTCTATTGATGTTTGAGGGTCATCTATTAGCATCACTCTATGTCCTCCCTTCTCTCATCCTTTCACCGTTAATTCATATTCCTACAAATTTCATTTCATGGTTTTTACACTTGATTTTTATCTCTTTTCTTTAGCTCATAGTCTCTTCTTTTTCTTTTGGAACAACTCAACTTCAACTCTTTTGCTTTAAACAAGCAATATTTCATTGAAATTTTAAAGATATCATGTAGTGATTTATCATTTTCTTTCCTCATAGACAAAATACTAGCACCCTACAGACAAGAAATTTTTAAAGAGAACTATTTAATGGAAAAGATAAATTTTTAAATTGCAAGATATAGTGTGAAGTGCTCCTTATTAGAACTTGACCACCCCTTGTTCTTTACTCCTAGTCCTCGCTGGTTTCTTGTTCCTGCACTTTTTCTTTTCCTTTTGATGAGGTAGCTTTATATTTGTGATCAGTGGCTCTCCTTCCTGAAGCTCCTTCTTGTCCTTGGGCTTCTCTTGGCTTCCAAAACCCATGTCTTTCCATGAAGTTTCTTTCTTTAGCCTTGTGGTTGTCCATAAAGACCTCTTGCTGCTCCCTCAGTCAGTTCATTATTTTTTCAAATTTTGGGATCCTTGGATCTAGAGTTGGCATTGCAAAGCATAGGTAGTTCAATTTGATTTATGAATTAACATCGTATTCTCTTCTGTGGACGCTCTTTATTTGGTACAATGCTCTGAACTCAGCCAAATTCTTTTATAATTCCCTCTGCTGCTCCAGAATTTGATGGATGCTCCTTTGTATTTGCCTCCAATTGGTTTGCTCTTGATGGGGACCTTGAGGGTTTGTACTTTGTCCTTCTTGTTGCTGAGGTGAGTGTGCTAGCACAATTTGTAGGGGTTGTGGGTTGGCACGCCGAGCTCTTACCGTTTGTAACGGGTTAACAGCCGCCACCCTCTCTATCTTTTTAGCAGTTATTGGGTGTTTCTCTTCCACCAGCTCTTCATCATCAGAAATCAACACTTCGGCTTCATTATAGAGTAGCTGGATAATGCTGGTGGGGAATGCTAGTCTCGTGCTATCTTTGGTGCTCTTGATCACCCTATGAATGTTGTTGCCAATCATTTCTCCCACCTTCACCTCTTCATGTTTTATTATGCTATAAATGAGTACAGCCCTTTCTAAGGTTACTTCTGAGGTGTTGGAAGTGGGGTTGAGTGATCTCCTTACAAACTCCAACTAGCCTCTTCCCTGTGGACATAAATCTTTACTCTTCAGCTAGTTTTGTCTTCCATCTGCATCTCGTCCCCATTGGGTGCCAACAACACATATTTTGTTGATGATATCATCAAACCCAGGATCCGTTCGTTGCATTCTCTCCTCAAAGCTTGTTGTGGCTCTGGCCCTCCTTACTCCTAGGATTCTTTTCCAGGTTGTCAGGGCTATAGTTGATAACTCTGCCTCTTACGTAACTTTGGTATGTGAGAGGTTAGCCCAAAGGCTGAGCCACATTTGCATAAAATTCCCTCATGATACTGGTTGAGACCTTCTTTACTGAATTACACAATTATGACCATCCTCTCCTAGAACTCTCCATCTTAATCTCCCTTTGCTCATCTCTCCTTAACTGGAAGCCTACTTCTGGAATCATTGTTCTTTCCCTCACCCATCCATGGAATTGGTTGCGATAGAAAAGCGATCGGAACTTGTGGTCATCATAATCAGACACAGTTGAAGATGCTCTCTCTTTGGTTTTTCTTTTCTTGGAGCTTGGTGCCTTTGAGATTCTGGGTGGTGCCATTGAAAGGTTGGGGTTATGTGGTTATGGGAGAGAAGAAGAACAGATTGGTAGGGGAGGAACTGACTAGGTTCCAGGTTCAAAAGAGAGTAGCAAGGTGATATACGAATTAGGGAAATGCTTTGACTGAAATGAGATATGGAATTAGTTAAATAGAGAAGGAAGGATGAGGTTGTTTCGAGGTTGGCTATAATGAGCTATGAAGTGTGTTGTATTTCCAACATGCCTTTCCTCGGAATGGGATGCCACTTTGAGGTTAAATTAAGTCTTTGAGACTTCCAATGTGTGTTGGCAAGGGGAGTTGTGTTCGATAGAAAAATACTCCCCCTTATTTATGCCTCCTGTAACGGTTCACTTGTTCCTGAAATATAACACTCCAACTCATTATGGTGCATCAATTCAAATGTAACATCATATTCAAGTGTAACTTTTATCTATCATATCCATTTGGATTCACTTTAGTATCATGTGGACACCAAATTTAGTTCTTTTGCAACGTATGTATAGTGTTAATTAGAGATCCCTTTGCATTCATTGTAGGATATTTTTTAGTTTTAAGTTTTTATTTTTTCCTATGTAAATGCAATTGCTCTCTCATTATAAGTCCTACCATGATGTTCGATGCAATGAGAACACCAAACTTGCTTCCTTATAAGTGTGTAAGTGGCTATGATTCTTTGAAATTGATTGCATGCTTCTTAATTTAGTGACCACACCAAACTGTATTTCTAAGCCCACTTTTAAGCCAAGTCCTATTACTCATGCAGTTTTAGGATGGGCTTAGAAATTGGTTTGAGTTGGTGATCACCCCAAACTTACTTCCCAAGCATATTCTTCATTTACTCCAGGTTAATGGCACATAACACTTAGTGAGAAATAAGATGAGTTGAAAGAGAATAGTTTATACATTAAAACAATGCAAAATATTAAAGCTAATTTTAAAAGAGATGACAAGGACTACTCATCAAATTTAAACAATTAACAACAAAAGCTATAAAGTGATCCTAATCATAAAAGGATCTCAACGTTGGGTTGCCTCCCAACTAGCGCTTCTTTAACATCACTAGCTTGAAGGTTGTCCCTTGTTAGGGAGGGTGATCTTCATAGTGCTACAGCTCCTCTCTTCTCACAATAGATTTGTTTCCAGTGGCTTCCCTGATTATCTTCACATGTTCTAATGAGAGGATTTTGTTTACTATGTAGTAGTCAGAAAGGTGTGAGAATGGTCCCATTTGTCGATAAATTAGCATCACCTTATCCCCTTGTGAGAAGTCTTCAATGAGGATTTTCTTATTCCTCCAGCTTTTGGGAACCTTCTTCCTAGGATTCTTGTCTTCTTCAAGTGTTAATCCATCCTTAACACAAACCTTGGTCTCAATATCCAGAGGGTCTTTGTTTATTGTCCCTAGGAGTGTTGGTTGCCCCTTCTCCTCGACCATCAAAATTCCTTCAACCTCTATTCTTCCATCTATGCATGGAATTGAAAATTTTGGATGTGATTCATTGGGTGCCTCCATCAAACCTGGATCTCCAAAATTGGCCCTCATACTCTCCTTCTCTTGATTGGGATCATGTGTGGATTTGTAAACATGGAACACTAGGTGCTCATCGTGTATTCTTAACATTAATTTCCCTTTTTCAACATCTAGCAAAGCTCTTCCCGTAGCTAAGAAAGGTCTTCCCAGAATGATGGGAGTGTTCTGATCTTCTTCCATGTCAAGAATGACAAAATTAGATGGGAGGAAGAACTTTTCTACCTTCACCAAAATATTTTCCACCACTAAAGAGGTATGAGTGTGGGATTTAACTCTTAAAATATCAAACCTTCATTCCTGTTAATTGAAGCACCTTTTCACTCCTCCATTCTTTCTTCATCACGTAGCTTCGATCCTTCCAAGCATGGCTGTTGCCGTCGTGACAAAAAGCGCTAGTCGTCATCTAATGCCCTCTCACGCAATTTTTCTTTTTTTTAGTGCATCATCTCTTAACGATGTCGTTGAATTTTCATCATCTGTTACTTTTCCGTGCTTTCGAATATAGCCAGCGCCGACGTCATCGCTATCTCCTGTGCTCTCACTCGATCCCTTTTTCTGCCGTGGATCACTCCTTACCAACATAATTAATGGTTACTTTGGTTATTAAATTTTTTCATTGAAAAAACACATCATTATTTAATTACATGATGGAACATATATTCATATGTAAAATATAATATAATAAAATAATTCTATTCAGAGTACTTAGAAGTATAATTAAAATCAGGAATATACAAATATAATAATAAAATTTGTACTCTAAACAAGTAAACATATTTTTTATCATACATAAATTATTTAAAAAAATAAATAAATTATTAAAATTAATAACACAAGTTTAAAATGATAAAATTCAACTTTTTACACGTATTTTTTATAGTATTTTTATTTTTTTAATTTTTAATTTATTAGTACTTTATTATTTAATTAATGATTAAACAAATTATTTTTATAAGAAATTATTTTTTGTATTATCTTAAAGAAGAAACCAATATAACAGTTTAAAAAATAATGTAAAAATGATATTTTAAATAAAAAATAGTTAATATTACTATAAAAAATAGTTAATATTTTTTTGTATTTATTTCCAGGATCTTTGCCCCGATCTCTCTGGCTAGGGTTAAGCCTGCTAGGAGGGCCTCATATTCTGCTTGGTTATTTGAGACCGGGAATTCGTATCGCACCGACTGTTCGATCACGACGCCGTTTTGACTTTCGAGAATGACTCCGGCGCCTCCGGAAGTGACGTTCGAGGAGCCGTCGACGTGTAATTTCCATGACTCGGGAAGTGAGTTTCCCGGGGTCATTTCGGCGATGAAGTCGGCCATGGCTTGTGCTTTGATTGCGTATCGGGGTTCGAACTTGATATCGAATTGGGATAGTTTGATGAACCATGCCAGCATTCTACCCGCTAGGTCAGGTTTCTGTAATACTTGCTTGACCGCCTGGTCGGTTCGGACCGTCACGGGTGAGTTTGGAAGTATTGCCGCAGGCGCCGAGAGGCTGTAAGGAGTGCGAAAGCTAGCTTTTCTAAGCGTGAATAGCGAGTTTCTGCATCCTGTAAAACTTTGCTTATGAAGTATACGGGTTTTTGCTCCTTTTTCTCGTTTTCACGGATGAGAGCTGCTGCGAGTGCCTCTTTTGTTATGGAGAGGTACAGGTAAAGTGCTTCCCCTGTTTGGGGTTTGGCGAGGATTGGTGGTTCCGCTAGGACCCTCTTGAAGTGTTGGAATGCTTCTTCGCACTCCGTCTCCCATTTAAAAGGGGCTCCTTTTTTCATTAGTTTGAAGAAAGGGATCGCTTTTTGAGCCGATGCCCCGAGAAAGCGTGATAACACGGTCAGTTGGTCGGTGAGCTTTTGGATGTCTTTAAGGTTTTTGGGGCTTGTCATCTCGAGGACGGCACGACATTTCTCTGGTTTGCTTCAACTCCGCGTTGCGTAATCATGAAGCCGAGGAACTTCCCTGCCTCCATTCCGAAGGCGCATTTTGCCGGGTTGAGCCGCATTTGGTGCTTTCGTAGGGTGTTCATTATGACCTTGAGGTCGTCGGTTAGTTGTTCGCCGGATTCAGTCTTGGCGAGCATATCATCTATGTAGACTTCTAACTTGTTTCCGGACAGGTCTCGAAAAATCTTGTTAACAAGTATTTGATAGGTGGCTCCAGCATTTTTCAAGCCGAAGGGCATCACTGTGTAGCAGTATGTTCCGTCCGGGGTGATGAATGCTGTTTTTTCTTCGTCTGGTCGGTGCATCGAGATCTGGTTGTAGCCGGAATATGCGTCCATGAAGCTGAGGTATCGGTGGCCGGATGCTGCGTCTACTAATCCGTCGATGTTTGGTAGGGGGAAGGCGTCCTTCGGGCAAGCTTTGTTGAGGTCCGTGTAGTCGACGCACATTCACCATTTCCCGTTAGATTTCCTTACTAGTACGACGTTGGCTAGCTAGGTCGTGTAGGGGAGTTCCCGGATGAAGTTGGCTTCGAGTAGGGCTTTGACTTGTTTTTTGACTTCGGCAGCTCTGTCTGGTGACATTTTTCGTCTCCTTTGTGCCACTGGCTTAGCTTGGGGGTCCACGGCTAAATGGTGGGACATTAGGTCGGGATTAATTCCCGGCATATCGGCTGGTGTAAATGCGAACAAGTCTCTATTCTGTTTCAGGAGTTGGGAGAGTTCTTCTTTAAGATCGTATGGGAGGTTTCTATTAATGAATGTGTATTCCTCTTTGGTTGGCCCTATTTGTAGCTTTTCCATGTCTCCTTCTGGTTCTGGCCTAGGTTGGCCGTCTTGTCGCGCATCTAGGTCGGCTAGGAATATTCCGGCCGCATCCCGGGATTTTTTCCTTAGGGCTAGGCTGGTGTTGTCGCATTCGGCTACCACCTCTCGGTCTCCGTGAATGGTACCGACGGAGCCGTCGTTGGTTCTGAACTTCATGAGAAGGTATTTGGTAAAGATGACTGCAGAGAAGTCATTGATTGTTTTTCTTCCGAGAATCATGTTATAGGCTGTGGAGTCTTTTGGGACTACGAATTCAGATAGGATTGTCTTTTTCTGATTGCTTGTTCCTATGGTGATGGGGAGGGTAATCGAGCCATCTGGTTTGAGAAAGTTGTCTCCGAGTCCCGTGACGCTGTGGCGGTGTGTTTGGAGGTTGTCGTTACGGAGCCCGAGCTTGTCGAAGGCTCCTCGGAAAAGGATGTTGGAGTCTGCGCCGGTGTCTACCAGTATCCTTCGTACTAGTCCTGTTCCGATTCTGGCTGAGATGATGAAGGGGGCATCTTTGGCTGAGGTGCCGTGTTGGCAGTCCTCTAGCAAGAACGTTATCGTATTGTCGGCCGCGGCGATTGGGGCTTGGTTTCTGACAGCCATTACCTTGAGATCTTTTTTCATTGTTAGTTTTGACTTGCACGATACGTCCTTGCCGGTGATGACGTTCACTATGATGGTCAGGTCTTCCTCCGGGCTCTCCCTGGGGGCTTGCTTTTGTGTTCTCGGGTTACGCCCTTCTCTTTCCGGCGACTTGTCTCTCTCCGCGCGTCTCGATTCTTTGATGATTTTGGTAAATTCCAGGAGTTTGCCGTCTCGTATGGCCTGTTCAAGAGCGTCTTTAAGGTCGAAACAATCTTGTGTTTTGTGGCCATAACCTCGGTGGTAGTCACAGTAGAGGGTTTTATTGCCTCCCGTCCTTTCTTTGAGTTGTCGGGCTCTTGGAATGATGCCTCGATCTGCTATTTGATGGTCTATCTCCGTAATTGGTGCTATTAGGGGCGTGTAATTAGAGAATTTGCCTATTCTCGGTGGCCGGTTGGTCGGCCTGGGGTGGTCCCGTTGATTCTCTTTGGGTGTTGGGTTATGACGGGAAGCCGAATTGCCGTGTTAGGTGTTGGCGTGCTGCCGCTTGTTGGCAGCGACGACCTGGCTGACTTCTTCGTCGTTGATGTAATCTTTGGCGACGTTCTGGATTTCGTGCATGGTCCATACTGGTTTAGTAGTGAGGTCCTTGCGAAAATCTTCATTCATGAGTCCGTTAGTCAGGCAAAGGCTTGCAACGGAATCTGTGAGTCCATCGACCGTTAGGCATTCATCGTTGAAGCGGTCGAGGTATTTCCTTGTGGATTCTTCTTGCTTTTGTGTGACCCCTAATAAGCTGATGGGGTGTTTGGCTTTGGTGATTCTGGTCGTGAACTGGGCCATGAATTTTCGTGCTATGTCGTGGAAGCTGGCTATGGATCCGTTTGGGAGGGCGTTGAACCATTTGATCGTCGGTCCGGCAAGGGTTACCGGGAAGGCTCTGCACCGGACTGCGTCGGCCGCTCCTTCTAGGTTCATTCTGGCCTCGAAGGCCGTTAGATGTTCCTGAGGGTCCTTGGTTCCATCATACTTCATGTCGGTGGGTTTGTCGAAACCTTTGGGAAGTTTCGCTCTTAAGATTCTTTCTGTGAAGGGTGTAGCTCCCATTATGGTGTGGTCGTTTCTCGTGCGTTTGGTGTTTCGGTATCTCTGATCCTCGTCTGAATCGTGTTGACGACTTAGATCACGGGAAGCGCTGCGGTGGTGTTTCTTGTTGTATCGCCGTTCCGGAGATTTCTCGTGTCGGTGGTCGCGTGAGACACTGCGACCGTCTCTCCTATCGTGTTGTCGGGTTGGCGACCTGCCGTGGTGGGATCTTGACCTGGAAGTCGCCTGGCTTCCATGTTCGTTGTTTTGTTTTTCTCTGTTGGTCAGTTTGCCTTCAAGTTCCTGGACCCGGAGGCAGAGATCCTGGATGGTCTGTGCCGCTTTGTCCCTGGCTTTCTCAGGATGTCACGGGTTCGTGACGACGTGTTCGTTCGTGTGGTGGATAGTACTTGCTATTCTTGCTTGGTTTGTGACTTCCTGGTGTTCTGAGGTCGGACGACGCGGTTGGGAGTCATCCTGGCTTGAAGGGTTTTCCTCTAGGACGCCCTCTATCCGGTTCGACTGTCGCAAGTCCCCACAGACGGTGCCAATGTACAAGATGTCTCTGGTACGGGTTGAGAGGAGGATCGAGGACCTGCGGGTCGAGGTGGATGTCGGACTATTCGAGTAGAGCGGCGGGGGGAGGTACCTGCAAAGACACTCCGACGCTCAAGTCAGGATGGATCTAAGAGGTATAAGGTGAGTGGAATGAATGAATACCTGGAGGGACGTGGGTCCTTTTATTTATAGGTGATGGTAGTTATTTTATCTTATCTTGTTGGGATAAGATAAAGGAGACGTTTGAATTCGAAAGTCGGTTATGAGCTCTAGAGGGCCGGTTCGGGGCCTTCTGGAAGGGGGGAATGGGTCAAACCCGGGGAACCGGGTTTGGGTTTGGATCCGGGACGGTGGGCCGGATCCGTAACACATATGAATATATGTTCCATCATGTAATTAAATAAAGATATATTTTTTAATGAAACAAATTTAATAACCAAACTAACCATTAATTATGTTGGTAAAGAGTGATCCACGGCAGAAAGAGGGATCGAGTGGGAGGACAGGAGATAGCGATGACGTCAATGCTGGCTATACTGGGAAGAACGGAGAAGTTACGGGCGATGGAAATTCAACAACATCGTTAAGGGATGATGCACTGAAAAAAAGATTGCGTGAGAGGGCAGTAGATCGCAACTACATCGGCGCTGGTTCAGGTGAATCCGGAGAGTTCAGGTGCCTGGTCACATCTCGTAACAGAAGGTCCAAAAAGTATCGAGTCTCAATATGAAGCAAGTGGTGGCAAGCCACTACATCTAGTAAGAGAAACTCGTGTCTCAGATAATATAATGCATATGCCATGTGGATCATTTAGTCACAATTCATCAATATCATCATTACCCTTATTCATATATAAATATGAAATACATGTCTAAAATAAATAAAACCGACAAAAATAATTCTTTATTTCTCATTAGTACTCCGATTTTATCCATTTTATTTATTTTATCCATGTATTTCATATTTATCTCTTAAATATTTATACAATTTATATTTGTATTTAAAAATTTTAATATTAAATATTTTTTTATTTAAAATATTATTTTTACGTTATTTTTTAAACTATTATATTAGACTCTTCTTCAAGATAATGCAAAAAATAATTTCTCATAAAAATAATTTGTTTAATCATTAATTAAATAATAAATTACTAATAAATTAAAAATTAAAAGAATAAAAATACTATAAAAAATACGATAAGAAAGTTAGATTTTATCATTTTAAATTTGTATTATTAATTTAATAATATAGTTATTTTTTAAATAATTTAGTATGATAAAATATATGTTTACTTGTTTAGAGTAGGGATTTTATTATTATATTTATATGTTCATGATTTTAATTATACTTTTAAGTATTTTGAATAGAATTATATTTTTATATTATATTTTACATATGAATATATGTTCTATCATGTAATTAAATAAAGATATATTTTTTAATGAAACAAATTTAATAATCAAACTAACCATTAATTATGTTGGTAAAGAGTGATCCACGGTAGAAAGAGGGATTGAGTGGGAGGACAGGAAATAGCGATGACGTCAACGCTGGCTATACTGGGTAGAACGGGGAAGTTACAGGCGATGGAAATTCAACAACATCGTTAAGGGATGATGCACTGAAAAAAAGATTGCGTGAGAGGGCAGTAGATCGCAACTACGTCGGCGCTGGTTAAGGTGAATCCGGAGAGTTCATGTGCATGGTCACATCTCGTAACGGAAGGTCAAAAAAGTATCGAGTCTCGATATGAAGCAAGTGGTGGCAAGCCACTACATCTACTAAGAGAAACTCGTGTCTCAGATAATATAATGCATATGCCATGTGGATCATTTAGTCCCAATTCATCAATATCATCATTACCCTTATTCATATATAAATATGAAATACATGTCTAAAATAAATAAAACCGACAAAAATAGTTCTTTATTTCTCATTTGTACTCCCATTTTATCCATTTTATTTATTTTAGCCATGTATTTCATATTTATCTCTTAAATATTTATACAATTTATATTTGTATTTAAAAAATTTAATATTAAATATTTTTTATTTAAAATATTATTTTTACGTTATTTTTTAAACTATTATATTAGACTCTTCTTCAAGATAATACAAAAAATAATTTCTCATAAAAATAATTTTTTAATCATTAATTAAATAATAAATTACTAATAAATTGAAAATTAAAAGAATAAAAATACTATAAAAAATACGATAAGAAAATTAGATTTTATCATTTTAAATTTGCATTATTAATTTAATAATATAGTTATTTTTTAAATAATTTATGTATGATAAAATATATGTTTACTTGTTTAGAGTAGAGATTTTATTATTATATTTATATGTTCATGATTTTAATTATACTTTTAAGTATTTTGAATAGAATTATTTTTTTATATTATATTTTACATATATATATATATATGGTCCATCATGTAATTAAGTAAAGATATATTTTTTAATGAAACAAATTTAATAATCAAACTAACCAGTAATTATGTTGGTAAAGAGTGATCCACGGCAGAAAGAGGGATCGAGTGGGAGGACAGGAGATAGCGATGACGTCAACGCTGGCTATACTGGGTAGAACGGGGAAGTTACGGGCGATAAAAATTCAACAACATCGTTAAGGGATGATGCACTGAAAAAAAGATTGCGTGAGAGGGCAGTAGATCGCAACTACGTCGGCGCTGGTTAAGGTGAATCCGGAGAGTTCAGGTGCCCGGTCACATCTCGTAACGAAAGGTCAAAAAAGTATCGAGTCTCAATATTAAGCAAGTGGTGGCAAGCCACTACATCTACTAAGAGAAACTCGTGTCTCAAATAATATAATGCATATGCCATGTGGATCATTTAGTCACAATTCATCAATATCATCATTACCCTTATTCATATATAAATATGAAATACATGTCTAAAATAAATAAAACCGACAAAAATAATTCTTTATTTCTCATTTGTACTCCCATTTTATCCATTTTATTTATTTTAGCCATGTATTTCATATTTATCTCTTAAATATTTATACAATTTATATTTGTATTTAAAAATTTAATATTAAATATTTTTTATTTAAAATATTATTTTTACGTTATTTTTTAAACTATTATATTAGACTCTTCTTTAAGATAATACAAAAAATAATTTCTCATAAAAATAATTTTTTTAATCATTAATTAAATAATAAATTACTAATAAATTGAAAATTAAAAGAATAAAAATACTATAAAAAATACGATAAGAAAATTAGATTTTATCATTTTAAATTTGCATTATTAATTTAATAATATAGTTATTTTTTAAATAATTTATGTATGATAAAATATATGTTTACTTGTTTAGAGTAGAGATTTTATTATTATATTTATATGTTCATGATTTTAATTATACTTTTAAGTATTTTGAATAGAATTATTTTTTTATATTATATTTTACATATATATATATGGTCCATCATGTAATTAAGTAAAGATATATTTTTTAATGAAACAAATTTAATAATCAAACTAACCAGTAATTATGTTGGTAAAGAGTGATCCACGGCAGAAAGAGGGATCGAGTGGGAGGACAGGAGATAGCGATGACGTCAACGCTGGCTATACTGGGTAGAACGGGGAAGTTACGGGCGATAAAAATTCAACAACATCGTTAAGGGATGATGCACTGAAAAAAAGATTGCGTGAGAGGGCAGTAGATCGCAACTACGTCGGCGCTGGATAAGGTGAATCCGGAGAGTTCAGGTGCCCGGTCACATCTCGTAACGAAAGGTCAAAAAAGTATCGAGTCTCAATATTAAGCAAGTGGTGGCAAGCCACTACATCTACTAAGAGAAACTCGTGTCTCAGATAATATAATGCATATGCCATGTGGATCATTTAGTCACAATTCATCAATATCATCATTACCCTTATTCATATATAAATATGAAATACATGTCTAAAATAAATAAAACCGACAAAAATAATTCTTTATTTCTCATTAGTACTCCCATTTTATCCATTTTATTTATTTTAGCCATGTATTTTATATTTATCTCTTAAATATTTATACAATTTATATTTGTATTTAAAAATTTTAATATTAAATATTTTTTATTTAAAATATTATTTTTACGTTATTTTTTAAACTATTATATTAGACTCTTCTTTAAGATAATACAAAAAATAATTTCTCATAAAAATAATTTGTTTAATCATTAATTAAATAATAAATTACTAATATATTAAAAATTAAAAGAATAAAAATACTATAAAAATTATGATAAGAAAGTTAGATTTTATCATTTTAAATTTGCATTATTAATTTAATAATATAGTTATTTTTTAAATAATTTATGTATGATAAAATATATGTTTACTTGTTTAGAGTAGAGATTTTATTATTATATTTATATGTTCATGATTTTAATTATACTTTTAAGAATTTTGAATAGAATTATTTTTTTATATTATATTTTACATATGAATATATGTTCCATCATGTAATTAAATAAAGATATATCTTTTAATGAAACAAATTTAATAACCAAACTAACCATTAATTATGGTTGTAAAGAGTGATCCACGGCAGAAAGAGGGATCGAGTGGGAGGACATGAGATAGCGATGACGTCAACGCTGGCTATACTGGGTAGAACGGGGAAGTTACGGGAGATGGAAATTCAAAAACATCGTTAAGGGATGATGCACTGAAAAAAAGATTGCGTGAGAGGACAGTAGATCGCAACTACGTCGGCGCTGGTTAAGGTGAATCCGAAGAGTTCAGGTGCCCGGTCACATCTCGTAACGGAAGGTCAAAAAAGTATCGAGTCTCAATATGAAGCAAGTGGTGGCTAGCCACTACATCTACTAAGAGAAACTCGTGTCTCAAATAATATAATGTATATGCCACGTGGATCATTTAGTCACAATTCATCAATATCATCGTTACCCTTATTCATATATAAATATGAAATACATGTCTAAAATAAATAAAACCGACAATAATAATTCTTTATTTCTCATTAGTACTCCCATTTTATCCATTTTATTTATTTTAGCCATGTATTTCATATTTATCTCTTAAATATTTATACAATTTATATTTGTATTTAAAAATTTTAATATTAAATAATTTTTTATTTAAAATATTATTTTTACGTTATTTTTTAAACTATTATATTAGACTCTTCTTTAAGATAATACAAAAAATAATTTCTCATAAAAATAATTTTTTTAATCATTAATTAAATAACAAATTACTAATAAATTGAAAATTAAAAGAATAAAAATACTATAACTAATACGATAAGAAAGTTAGATTTTATCATTTTAAATTTGCATTATTAATTTAATATTATAGTTATTTTTTAAATAATTTTTGTATGATAAAATATATGTTTACTTGTTTAGAGTAGAGATTTTATTATTATATTTATATGTTCATGATTTTAATTATACTTTTAAGTATTTTGAATAGAATTATTTTTTTATATTATATTTTACATATGAATATATGTTCCATCATGTAATTAAATAAAGATATATTTTTTAATGAAACAAATTTAATAACCAAACTAACCATTAATTATGTTGGTAAAGAGTGATCCACGGCAGAAAGAGGGATCGATGGGAGGACAGGAGATAGCGATGACGTCAACGCTGGCTATACTGGGAAGAACGGGAAGTTACGGGCGATGAAATTCAACAACATCGTTAAGGGATGATGCACTGAAAAAAAATTGCGTGAGAGGGCAGTAGATCGCAACTACATCGGCGCTGGTTAAGGTGAATCCGGAGAGTTCAGGTGCATGGTCACATCTCGTAACGGAAGGTCAACAAAGTATCGAGTCTCAATATGAAGCAAGTGGTGGCAAGCCACTACATCTACTAAGAGAAACTCGTGTCTCAGATAATATAATGCATATGCCATGTGGATCATTTAGTCACAATTCATCAATATCATCATTACCCTTATTCATATATAAATATGAAATACATGTCTAAAATAAATAAAACCGACAAAAATAATTCTTTATTTCTCATTAGTACTCCCATTTTATCTATTTTATTTATTTTAGCCATGTATTTCATATTTATCTCTTAAATATTTATACAATTTATATTTGTATTTAAAAATTTTAATATTAAATATTTTTTTATTTAAAATATTATTTTTACGTTATTTTTTAAACTATTATATTAGACTCTTCTTCAAAATAATACAAAAAAATAATTTCTCATAAAAATAATTTGTTTAATCATTGATTAAATAATAAATTACTAATAAATTAAAAATTAAAAGAATAAAAATACTTTAAAAAATACGATAAAAAAGTTAGATTTTATCATTTTAGATTTGTATTATTAATTTAATATTATAGTTATTTTTTAAATAATTTATGTCTGATAAAATATATGTTTACTTGTTTAGAGTAGAGATTTTATTATTATATTTATATGTTCATGATTTTAATTATACTTTTAAGTATTTTGAATAGAATTTTTTTATATTATATTTTACATATGAATATATGTTCCATCATGTAATTAAATAAAGATATATTTTTTAATGAAACAAATTTAATAACCAAACTAACCATTAATTATGTTGGTAAAGAGTGATCCACGGCAGAAAGAGGGATCGAGTGGGAGGACAAGAGATAGCGATGACGTCAACGCTGGCTATACTGGAAAGAACGGGGATGTTACGGGCGATGGAAATTCAACAACATCGTTAAGGGATGATACACTGAAAAAAAGATTGCGTGAGAGGGCAGTAGATCGCAACTACGTCGGCGCTGGTTAAGGTGAATCCGGAGAGTTCAGGTGCATGGTCACATCTCGAAACGGAAGGTCAACAAAGTATCGAGTCTCAATATGAAGCAAGTGGTGGCAAGCCACTACATCTACTAAGAGAAACTCGTGTCTCAGATAATATAATGCATATGCCATGTGGATCATTTAGTCACAATTCATCAATATCATCATTACCCTTATTCATATATAAATATGAAATACATGTCTAAAATAAATAAAACCGACAAAAATAATTCTTTATTTCTCATTAGTACTCCCATTTTATCCATTTTATTTATTTTAGCCATGTATTTCATATTTATCTCTTAAATATTATACAATTTATATTTGTATTTAAAAATTTTAATATTAAATATTTTTTATTTAAAATATTATTTTTACGTTATTTTTTAAACTATTATATTAGACTCTTCTTCAAAATAATACAAAAAAATAATTTCTCATAAAAATAATTTGTTTAATCATTAATTAAATAATAAATTACTAATAAATTAAAAATTAAAAGAATAAAAATACTATAAAAAATACGATAAAAAAGTTAGATTTTATCATTTTAGATTTGTATTATTAATTTAATATTATAGTTATTTTTTAAATAATTTATGTCTGATAAAATATATGTTTACTTGTTTAGAGTAGAGATTTTATTATTATATTTATATGTTCATGATTTTAATTATACTTTTAAGTATTTGAATAGAATTTTTTTATATTATATTTTACATATGAATATATGTTCCATCATGTAATTAAATAAAGATATATTTTTTAATGAAACAAATTTAATAACCAAACTAACCATTAATTATGTTGGTAAAGAGTGATCCACGGCAGAAAGAGGGATCGAGTGGGAGGACAAGAGATTGCGATGACGTCAACGCTGGCTATACTGGAAAGAACGGAGAAGTTACGGGCGATGGAAATTCAACAACATCGTTAAGGGATGATACACTGAAAAAAAGATTGCGTGAGAGGGCAGTAGATCGCAACTACGTCGGCGCTGGTTAAGGTGAATCCGGAGAGTTCAGGTGCATGGTCACATCTCGTAACGGAAGGTCAACAAAGTATCGAGTCTCAATATGAAGCAAGTGGTGGCAAGCCACTACATCTACTAAGAGAAACTCGTGTCTCAGATGATATAATGCATATGCCATGTGGATCATTTAGTCACAATTCATCAATATCATCATTACCCTTATTCATATATAAATATGAAATACATGTCTAAAATAAATAAAACCGACAAAAATAATTCTTTATTTCTCATTAGTACTCCCATTTTATCCATTTTATTTATTTTAGCCATGTATTTCATATTTATCTCTTAAATATTTATACAATTTATATTTGTATTTAAAAATTTTAATATTAAATATTTTTTTATTTAAAATATTATTTTTACGTTATTTTTTAAATATTATATTAGACTCTTCTTCAAAATAATACAAAAAAATAATTTCTCATAAAAATAATTTGTTTAATCATTGATTAAATAATAAATTACTAATAAATTAAAAATTAAAAGAATAAAAATACTATAAAAAATACGATAAAAAAGTTAGATTTTATCATTTTAGATTTGTATTATTAATTTAATATTATAGTTATTTTTTAAATAATTTATGTCTGATAAAATATATGTTTACTTGTTTAGAGTAGAGATTTTATTATTATATTTATATGTTCATGATTTTAATTATACTTTTAAGTATTTTGAATAGAATTTTTTTATATTATATTTTACATATGAATATATGTTCCATCATGTAATTAAATAAAGATATATTTTTTAATGAAACAAATTTAATAACCAAACTAACCATTAATTATGTTGGTAAAGAGTGATCCACGGCAGAAAGAGGGATCGAGTGGGAGGACAAGAGATTGCGATGACGTCAACGCTGGCTATACTGGAAAGAACGGGGAAGTTACGGGCGATGGAAATTCAACAACATCGTTAAGGGATGATACACTGAAAAAAAGATTGCGTGAGAGGGCAGTAGATCGCAACTACGTCGGCGCTGGTTAAGGTGAATCCGGAGAGTTCAGGTGCATGGTCACATCTCGTAACGGAAGGTCAACAAAGTATCGAGTCTCAATATGAAGCAAGTGGTGGCAAGCCACTACATCTACTAAGAGAAACTCGTGTCTCAGATAATATAATGCATATGCCATGTGGATCATTTAGTCACAATTCATCAATATCATCATTACCCTTATTCATATATAAATATGAAATACATGTCTAAAATAAATAAAACCGACAAAAATAATTCTTTATTTCTCATTAGTACTCCCATTTTATCCATTTTATTTATTTTAGCCATGTATTTCATATTTATCTCTTAAATATTTATACAATTTATATTTGTATTTAAAAATTTTAATATTAAATATTTTTTTATTTAAAATATTATTTTTACGTTATTTTTTAAACTATTATATTAGACTCTTCTTCAAAATAATACAAAAAAATAATTTCTCATAAAAATAATTTGTTTAATCATTAATTAAATAATAAATTACTAATAAATTAAAAATTAAAAGAATAAAAATACTATAAAAAATACGATAAAAAAGTTAGATTTTATCATTTTAGATTTGTATTATTAATTTAATATTATAGTTATTTTTTAAATAATTTATGTCTGATAAAATATATGTTTACTTGTTTAGAGTAGAGATTTTATTATTATATTTATATGTTCATGATTTTAATTATACTTTTAAGTATTTGAATAGAATTTTTTTATATTATATTTTACATATGAATATATGTTCCATCATGTAATTAAATAAAGATATATTTTTTAATGAAACAAATTTAATAACCAAACTAACCATTAATTATGTTGGTAAAGAGTGATCCACGGCAGAAAGAGGGATCGAGTGGGAGGACAAGAGATTGCGATGACGTCAACGCTGGCTATACTGGAAAGAACGGGGAAGTTACGGGCGATGGAAATTCAACAACATCGTTAAGGGATGATACACTGAAAAAAAGATTGCGTGAGAGGGCAGTAGATCACAACTACGTCGGCGCTGGTTAAGGTGAATCCGGAGAGTTCAGGTGCATGGTCACATCTCGTAACGGAAGGTCAACAAAGTATCGAGTCTCAATATGAAGCAAGTGGTGGCAAGCCACTACATCTACTAAGAGAAACTCGTGTCTCAGATAATATAATGCATATGCCATGTGGATCATTTAGTCACAATTCATCAATATCATCATTACCCTTATTCATATATAAATATGAAATACATGTCTAAAATAAATAAAACCGACAAAAATAATTCTTTATTTCTCATTAGTACTCCCATTTTATCCATTTTATTTATTTTAGCCATGTATTTCATATTTATCTCTTAAATATCTATACAATTTATATTTGTATTTAAAAATTTTAATATTAAATATTTTTTTATTTAAAATATTATTTTTACGTTATTTTTTAAACTATTATATTAGACTCTTCTTCAAAATAATACAAAAAAATAATTTCTCATAAAAATAATTTGTTTAATCATTAATTAAATAATAAATTACTAATAAATTAAAAATTAAAAGAATAAAAATACTATAAAAAATACGATAAAAAAGTTAGATTTTATCATTTTAGATTTGTATTATTAATTTAATATTATAGTTATTTTTTAAATAATTTATGTCTGATAAAATATATGTTTACTTGTTTAGAGTAGAGATTTTATTATTATATTTATATGTTCATGATTTTAATTATACTTTTAAGTATTTGAATAGAATTTTTTTATATTATATTTTACATATGAATATATGTTCCATCATGTAATTAAATAAAGATATATTTTTTAATGAAACAAATTTAATAACCAAACTAACCATTAATTATGTTGGTAAAGAGTGATCCACGGCAGAAAGAGGGATCGAGTGGGAGGACAAGAGATTGCGATGACGTCAACGCTGGCTATACTGGAAAGAACGGGGAGTTACGGGCGATGGAAATTCAACAACATCGTTAAGGGATGATACACTGAAAAAAAGATTGCGTGAGAGGGCAGTAGATCGCAACTACGTCGGCGCTGGTTAAGGTGAATCCGGAGAGTTCAGGTGCATGGTCACATCTCGTAACGGAAGGTCAACAAAGTATCGAGTCTCAATATGAAGCAAGTGGTGGCAAGCCACTACATCTACTAAGAGAAACTCGTGTCTCAGATAATATAATGCATATGCCATGTGGATCATTTAGTCACAATTCATCAATATCATCATTACCCTTATTCATATATAAATATGAAATACATGTCTAAAATAAATAAAACCGACAAAAATAATTCTTTATTTCTCATTAGTACTCCCATTTTATCCATTTTATTTATTTTAGCCATGTATTTCATATTTATCTCTTAAATATCTATACAATTTATATTTGTATTTAAAAATTTTAATATTAAATATTTTTTTATTTAAAATATTATTTTTACGTTATTTTTTAAACTATTATATTAGACTCTTCTTCAAAATAATACAAAAAAATAATTTCTCATAAAAATAATTTGTTTAATCATTGATTAAATAATAAATTACTAATAAATTAAAAATTAAAAGAATAAAAATACTATAAAAAATACGATAAAAAAGTTAGATTTTATCATTTTAGATTTGTATTATTAATTTAATATTATAGTTATTTTTTAAATAATTTATGTCTGATAAAATATATGTTTACTTGTTTAGAGTAGAGATTTTATTATTATATTTATATGTTCATGATTTTAATTATACTTTTAAGTATTTGAATAGAATTTTTTTATATTATATTTTACATATGAATATATGTTCCATCATGTAATTAAATAAAGATATATTTTTTAATGAAACAAATTTAATAACCAAACTAACCATTAATTATGTTGGTAAAGAGTGATCCACGGCAGAAAGAGGGATCGAGTGGGAGGACAAGAGATTGCGATGACGTCAACGCTGGCTATACTGGAAAGAACGGGAAGTTACGGGCGATGGAAATTCAACAACATCGTTAAGGGATGATACACTGAAAAAAAGATTGCGTGAGAGGGCAGTAGATCGCAACTACGTCGGCGCTGGTTAAGGTGAATCCGGAGAGTTCAGGTGCATGGTCACATCTCGTAACGGAAGGTCAACAAAGTATCGAGTCTCAATATGAAGCAAGTGGTGGCAAGCCACTACATCTACTAAGAGAAACTCGTGTCTCAGATAATATAATGCATATGCCATGTGGATCATTTAGTCACAATTCATCAATATCATCATTACCCTTATTCATATATAAATATGAAATACATGTCTAAAATAAATAAAACCGACAAAAATAATTCTTTATTTCTCATTAGTACTCCCATTTTATCCATTTTATTTATTTTAGCCATGTATTTCATATTTATCTCTTAAATATTTATACAATTTATATTTGTATTTAAAAATTTTAATATTAAATATTTTTTTATTTAAAATATTATTTTTACGTTATTTTTTAAATATTATATTAGACTCTTCTTCAAAATAATACAAAAAAATAATTTCTCATAAAAATAATTTGTTTAATCATTATTAAATAATAAATTACTAATAAATTAAAAATTAAAAGAATAAAAATACTATAAAAAATACGATAAAAAAGTTAGATTTTATCATTTTAGATTTGTATTATTAATTTAATATTATAGTTATTTTTTAAATAATTTATGTCTGATAAAATATATGTTTACTTGTTTAGAGTAGAGATTTTATTATTATATTTATATGTTCATGATTTTAATTATACTTTTAAGTATTTTGAATAGAATTTTTTTATATTATATTTTACATATGAATATATGTTCCATCATGTAATTAAATAAAGATATATTTTTTAATGAAACAAATTTAATAACCAAACTAACCATTAATTATGTTGGTAAAGAGTGATCCACGGCAGAAAGAGGGATCGAGTGGGAGGACAAGAGATTGCGATGACGTCAACGCTGGCTATACTGGAAAGAACGGGGAAGTTACGGGCGATGGAAATTCAACAACATCGTTAAGGGATGATACACTGAAAAAAAGATTGCGTGAGAGGGCAGTAGATCGCAACTACGTCGGCGCTGGTTAAGGTGAATCCGGAGAGTTCAGGTGCATGGTCACATCTCGTAACGGAAGGTCAACAAAGTATCGAGTCTCAATATGAAGCAAGTGGTGGCAAGCCACTACATCTACTAAGAGAAACTCGTGTCTCAGATAATATAATGCATATGCCATGTGGATCATTTAGTCACAATTCATCAATATCATCATTACCCTTATTCATATATAAATATGAAATACATGTCTAAAATAAATAAAACCGACAAAAATAATTCTTTATTTCTCATTAGTACTCCCATTTTATCCATTTTATTTATTTTAGCCATGTATTTCATATTTATCTCTTAAATATTTATACAATTTATATTTGTATTTAAAAATTTTAATATTAAATATTTTTTTATTTAAAATATTATTTTTACGTTATTTTTTAAACTATTATATTAGACTCTTCTTCAAAATAATACAAAAAAATAATTTCTCATAAAAATAATTTGTTTAATCATTGATTAAATAATAAATTACTAATAAATTAAAAATTAAAAGAATAAAAATACTATAAAAAATACGATAAAAAAGTTAGATTTTATCATTTTAGATTTGTATTATTAATTTAATATTATAGTTATTTTTTAAATAATTTATGTCTGATAAAATATATGTTTACTTGTTTAGAGTAGAGATTTTATTATTATATTTATATGTTCATGATTTTAATTATACTTTTAAGTATTTTGAATAGAATTTTTTTATATTATATTTTACATATGAATATATGTTCCATCATGTAATTAAATAAAGATATATTTTTTAATGAAACAAATTTAATAACCAAACTAACCATTAATTATGTTGGTAAAGAGTGATCCACGGCAGAAAGAGGGATCGAGTGGGAGGACAAGAGATTGCGATGACGTCAACGCTGGCTATACTGGAAAGAACGGGGAGTTACGGGCGATGGAAATTCAACAACATCGTTAAGGGATGATACACTGAAAAAAAGATTGCGTGAGAGGGCAGTAGATCGCAACTACGTCGGCGCTGGTTAAGGTGAATCCGAGAGTTCAGGTGCATGGTCACATCTCGTAACGGAAGGTCAACAAAGTATCGAGTCTCAATATGAAGCAAGTGGTGGCAAGCCACTACATCTACTAAGAGAAACTCGTGTCTCAGATAATATAATGCATATGCCATGTGGATCATTTAGTCACAATTCATCAATATCATCATTACCCTTATTCATATATAAATATGAAATACATGTCTAAAATAAATAAAACCGACAAAAATAATTCTTTATTTCTCATTAGTACTCCCATTTTATCCATTTTATTTATTTTAGCCATGTATTTCATATTTATCTCTTAAATATCTATACAATTTATATTTGTATTTAAAAATTTTAATATTAAATATTTTTTTATTTAAAATATTATTTTTACGTTATTTTTTAAACTATTATATTAGACTCTTCTTCAAAATAATACAAAAAAATAATTTCTCATAAAAATAATTTGTTTAATCATTGATTAAATAATAAATTACTAATAAATTAAAAATTAAAAGAATAAAAATACTATAAAAAATACGATAAAAAGTTAGATTTTATCATTTTAGATTTGTATTATTAATTTAATATTATAGTTATTTTTTAAATAATTTATGTCTGATAAAATATATGTTTACTTGTTTAGAGTAGAGATTTTATTATTATATTTATATGTTCATGATTTTAATTATACTTTTAAGTATTTTGAATAGAATTTTTTTATATTATATTTTACATATGAATATATGTTCCATCATGTAATTAAATAAAGATATATTTTTTAATGAAACAAATTTAATAACCAAACTAACCATTAATTATGTTGGTAAAGAGTGATCCACGGCAGAAAGAGGGATCGAGTGGGAGGACAAGAGATTGCGATGACGTCAACGCTGGCTATACTGGAAAGAACGGGGATGTTACGGGCGATGGAAATTCAACAACATCGTTAAGGGATGATACACTGAAAAAAAGATTGCGTGAGAGGGCAGTAGATCGCAACTACGTCGGCGCTGGTTAAGGTGAATCCGGAGAGTTCAGGTGCATGGTCACATCTCGTAACGGAAGGTCAACAAAGTATCGAGTCTCAATATGAAGCAAGTGGTGGCAAGCCACTACATCTACTAAGAGAAACTCGTGTCTCAGATAATATAATGCATATGCCATGTGGATCATTTAGTCACAATTCATCAATATCATCATTACCCTTATTCATATATAAATATGAAATACATGTCTAAAATAAATAAAACCGACAAAAATAATTCTTTATTTCTCATTAGTACTCCCATTTTATCCATTTTATTTATTTTAGCCATGTATTTCATATTTATCTCTTAAATATCTATACAATTTATATTTGTATTTAAAAATTTTAATATTAAATATTTTTTTATTTAAAATATTATTTTTACGTTATTTTTTAAACTATTATATTAGACTCTTCTTCAAAATAACACAAAAAAATAATTTCTCATAAAAATAATTTGTTTAATCATTGATTAAATAATAAATTACTAATAAATTAAAAATTAAAAGAATAAAAATACTATAAAAAATACGATAAAAAAGTTAGATTTTATCATTTTAGATTTGTATTATTAATTTAATATTATAGTTATTTTTTAAATAATTTATGTCTGATAAAATATATGTTTACTTGTTTAGAGTAGAGATTTTATTATTATATTTATATGTTCATGATTTTAATTATACTTTTAAGTATTTTGAATAGAATTTTTTTATATTATATTTTACATATGAATATATGTTCCATCATGTAATTAAATAAAGATATATTTTTTAATGAAACAAATTTAATAACCAAACTAACCATTAATTATGTTGGTAAAGAGTGATCCACGGCAGAAAGAGGGATCGAGTGGGAGGACAAGAGATAGCGATGACGTCAACGCTGGCTATACTGGAAAGAACGGGGATGTTACGGGCGATGGAAATTCAACAACATCGTTAAGGGATGATACACTGAAAAAAAGATTGCGTGAGAGGGCAGTAGATCACAACTACGTCGGCGCTGGTTAAGGTGAATCCGGAGAGTTCAGGTGCATGGTCACATCTCGAAACGGAAGGTCAACAAAGTATCGAGTCTCAATATGAAGCAAGTGGTGGCAAGCCACTACATCTACTAAGAGAAACTCGTGTCTCAGATAATATAATGCATATGCCATGTGGATCCTTTAGTCACAATTCATCAATATCATCATTACCCTTATTCATATATAAATATGAAATACATGTCTAAAATAAATAAAACCGACAAAAATAATTCTTTATTTCTCATTAGTACTCCCATTTTATCCATTTTATTTATTTTAGCCATGTATTTCATATTTATCTCTTAAATATCTATACAATTTATATTTGTATTTAAAAATTTTAATATTAAATATTTTTTTATTTAAAATATTATTTTTACGTTATTTTTTAAACTATTATATTAGACTCTTCTTCAAAATAATACAAAAAAATAATTTCTCATAAAAATAATTTGTTTAATCATTAATTAAATAATAAATTACTAATAAATTAAAAATTAAAAGAATAAAAATACTATAAAAAATACGATAAAAAGTTAGATTTTATCATTTTAGATTTGTATTATTAATTTAATATTATAGTTATTTTTTAAATAATTTATGTCTGATAAAATATATGTTTACTTGTTTAGAGTAGAGATTTTATTATTATATTTATATGTTCATGATTTTAATTATACTTTTAAGTACTTTGAATAGAATTTTTTTATATTATATTTTACATATGAATATATGTTCCATCATGTAATTAAATAAAGATATATTTTTTAATGAAACAAATTTAATAACCAAACTAACCATTAATTATGTTGGTAAAGAGTGATCCACGGCAGAAAGAGGGATCGAGTGGGAGGACAAGAGATTGCGATGACGTCAACGCTGGCTATACTGGAAAGAACGGGGAAGTTACGGGCGATGGAAATTCAACAACATCATTAAGGGATGATACACTGAAAAAAAGATTGCGTGAGAGGGCAGTAGATCGCAACTACGTCGGCGCTGGTTAAGGTGAATCCGGAGAGTTCAGGTGCATGGTCACATCTCGTAACGGAAGGTCAACAAAGTATCGAGTCTCAATATGAAGCAAGTGGTGGCAAGCCACTACATCTACTAAGAGAAACTCGTGTCTCAGATAATATAATGCATATGCCATGTGGATCATTTAGTCACAATTCATCAATATCATCATTACCCTTATTCATATATAAATATGAAATACATGTCTAAAATAAATAAAACCGACAAAAATAATTCTTTATTTCTCATTAGTACTCCCATTTTATCCATTTTATTTATTTTAGCCATGTATTTCATATTTATCTCTTAAATATTTATACAATTTATATTTGTATTTAAAAATTTTAATATTAAATATTTTTTTATTTAAAATATTATTTTTACGTTATTTTTTAAACTATTATATTAGACTCTTCTTCAAGATAATACAAAAAATAATTTCTCATAAAAATAATTTGTTTAATCATTAATTAAATAATAAATTACTAATAAATTAAAAATTAAAAGAATAAAAATACTATAAAAAATACGATAAAAAGTTAGATTTTATCATTTTAAATTTGTATTATTAATTTAATATATAGTTATTTTTTAAATAATTTATGTCTGATAAAATATATGTTTACTTGTTTAGAGTAGAGATTTTATTAATATATTTATATGTTCATGATTTTAATTATACTTTTAAGTATTTTGAATAGAATTTTTTTATATTATATTTTACATATGAATATATGTTCCATCATGTAATTAAATAAAGATATATTTTTTAATGAAACAAATTTAATAACCAAACTAACCATTAATTATGTTGGTAAAGAGTGATCTACGGCAGAAAGGGGATCGAGTGGGAGGACAAGAGATAGCGATGACGTCAACGCTGGCTATACTGGAAAGAACGGGGATGTTACGGGCGATGGAAATTCAACAACATCGTTAAGGGATGATACACTGAAAAAAAGATTGCGTGAGAGGGCAGTAGATCACAACTACGTCGGCGCTGGTTAAGGTGAATCCGGAGAGTTCAGGTGCATGGTCACATCTCGAAACGGAAGGTCAACAAAGTATCGAGTCTCAATATGAAGCAAGTGATGGCAAGCCACTACATCTACTAAGAGAAACTCGTGTCTCAGATAATATAATGCATATGCCATGTGGATCATTTAGTCACAATTCATCAATATCATCATTACCCTTATTCATATATAAATATGAAATACATGTCTAAAATAAATAAAACCGACAAAAATAATTCTTTATTTCTCATTAGTACTCCCATTTTATCCATTTAATTTATTTTAGCCATGTATTTCATATTTATCTCTTAAATATCTATACAATTTATATTTGTATTTAAAAATTTTAATATTAAATATTTTTTTATTTAAAATATTATTTTTACGTTATTTTTTAAACTATTATATTAGACTCTTCTTCAAAATAATACAAAAAAATAATTTCTCATAAAAATAATTTGTTTAATCATTAATTAAATAATAAATTACTAATAAATTAAAAATTAAAAGAATAAAAATACTATAAAAAATACGATAAAAAAGTTAGATTTTATCATTTTAGATTTGTATTATTAATTTAATATTATAGTTATTTTTTAAATAATTTATGTCTGATAAAATATATGTTTACTTGTTTAGAGTAGAGATTTTATTATTATATTTATATGTTCATGATTTTAATTATACTTTTAAGTATTTTGAATAGAATTTTTTTATATTATATTTTACATATGAATATATGTTCCATCATGTAATTAAATAAAGATATATTTTTTAATGAAACAAATTTAATATCCAAACTAACCATTAATTATGTTGGTAAAGAGTGATCCACGGCAGAAAGAGGGATCGAGTGGGAGGACAAGAGATTGCGATGACGTCAACGCTGGCTATACTGGAAAGAACGGGGAAGTTACGGGCGATGGAAATTCAACAACATCGTTAAGGGATGATACACTGAAAAAAAGATTGCGTGAGAGGGCAGTAGATCGCAACTACGTCGGCGCTGGTTAAGGTGAATCCGGAGAGTTCAGGTGCATGGTCACATCTCGTAACGGAAGGTCAACAAAGTATCGAGTCTCAATATGAAGCAAGTGGTGGCAAGCCACTACATCTACTAAGAGAAACTCGTGTCTCAGATAATATAATGCATATGCCATGTGGATCATTTAGTCACAATTCATCAATATCATCATTACCCTTATTCATATATAAATATGAAATACATGTCTAAAATAAATAAAACCGACAAAAATAATTCTTTATTTCTCATTAGTACTCCCATTTTATCCATTTTATTTATTTTAGCCATGTATTTCATATTTATCTCTTAAATATTTATACAATTTATATTTGTATTTAAAAATTTTAATATTAAATATTTTTTTATTTAAAATATTATTTTTACGTTATTTTTTAAACTATTATATTAGACTCTTCTTCAAGATAATACAAAAAGATAATTTCTCATAAAAATAATTTGTTTAATCATTAATTAAATAATAAATTACTAATAAATTAAAAATTAAAAGAATAAAAATACTATAAAAAATACTATAAGAAAGTTAGATTTTATCATTTTAAATTTGTATTATTAATTTAATAATATAGTTATTTTTTAAATAATTTATGTATGATAAAATATATGTTTACTTGTTTAGAGTAGAAATTTTATTAATATATTTATATGTTCATGATTTTAATTATACTTTTAAGTATTTTGAATAGAATTTTTTTATATTATATTTTACATATGAATATATGTTCCATCATGTAATTAAATAAAGATATATAACAAATTTAATAACCAAACTAACCATTAATTATGTTGGTAAAGAGTGATCCACGGCAGAAAGGGGGATCGAGAGGGAGGACAAGAGATAGCGATGACGTCAACGCTGGCTATACTGGAAAGAACGGGGATGTTACGGGCGATGGAAATTCAACAACATCGTTAAGGGATGATACACTGAAAAAAAGATTGCGTGAGAGGGCAGTAGATCACAACTACGTCGGCGCTGGTTAAGGTGAATCCGGAGAGTTCAGGTGCATGGTCACATCTCGAAACGGAAGGTCAACAAAGTATCGAGTCTCAATATGAAGCAAGTGGTGGCAAGCCACTACATCTACTAAGAGAAACTCGTGTCTCAGATAATATAATGCATATGCCATGTGGATCATTTAGTCACAATTCATCAATATCATCATTACCCTTATTCATATATAAATATGAAATACATGTCTAAAATAAATAAAACCGACAAAAATAATTCTTTATTTCTCATTAGTACTCCCATTTTATCCATTTTATTTATTTTAGCCATGTATTTCATATTTATCTCTTAAATATCTATACAATTTATATTTGTATTTAAAAATTTTAATATTAAATATTTTTTTATTTAAAATATTATTTTTACGTTATTTTTTAAACTATTATATTAGACTCTTCTTCAAAATAATACAAAAAAATAATTTCTCATAAAAATAATTTGTTTAATCATTAATTAAATAATAAATTACTAATAAATTAAAAATTAAAAGAATAAAAATACTATAAAAAATACGATAAAAAAGTTAGATTTTATCATTTTAGATTTGTATTATTAATTTAATATTATAGTTATTTTTTAAATAATTTATGTCTGATAAAATATATGTTTACTTGTTTAGAGTAGAGATTTTATTATTATATTTATATGTTCATGATTTTAATTATACTTTTAAGTACTTTGAATAGAATTTTTTTATATTATATTTTACATATGAATATATGTTCCATCATGTAATTAAATAAAGATATATTTTTTAATGAAATAAATTTAATAACCAAACTAACCATTAATTATGTTGGTAAAGAGTGATCCACGGCAGAAAGAGGGATCGAGTGGGAGGACAAGAGATAGCGATGACGTCAACGCTGGCTATACTGGAAAGAACGGGGAAGTTACGGGCGATGGAAATTCAACAACATCGTTAAGGGATGATACACTGAAAAAAAGATTGCGTGAGAGGGCAGTAGATCGCAACTACGTCGGCGCTGGTTAAGGTGAATCCGGAGAGTTCAGGTGCATGGTCACATCTCGTAACGGAAGGTCAACAAAGTATCGAGTCTCAATATGAAGCAAGTGGTGGCAAGCCACTACATCTACTAAGAGAAACTCGTGTCTCAGATAATATAATGCATATGCCATGTGGATCATTTAGTCACAATTCATCAATATCATCATTACCCTTATTCATATATAAATATGAAATACATGTCTAAAATAAATAAAACCGACAAAAATAATTCTTTATTTCTCAATAGTACTCCCATTTTATCCATTTTATTTATTTTAGCCATGTATTTCATATTTATCTCTTAAATATTTATACGATTTATATTTGTATTTAAAAATTTTAATATTTAATATTTTTTTATTTAAAATATTATTTTTACGTTATTTTTTAAACTATTATATTAGACTCTTCTTCAAGATAATACAAAAAGATAATTTCTCATAAAAATAATTTGTTTAATCATTAATTAAATAATAAATTACTAATAAATTAAAAATTAAAAGAATAAAAATACTATAAAAAATACTATAAGAAAGTTAGATTTTATCATTTTAAATTTGTATTATTAATTTAATAATATAGTTATTTTTTAAATAATTTATGTATGATAAAATATATGTTTACTTGTTTAGAGTAGAAATTTTATTAATATATTTATATGTTCATGATTTTAATTATACTTTTAAATATTTTGAATAGAATTTTTTTATATTATATTTTACATATGAATATATGTTCCATCATGTAATTAAATAAAGATATATTTTTTAATGAAACAAATTTAATAACCAAACTAACCATTAATTATGTTGGTAAAGAGTGATCCACGGCAGAAAGGGGATCGAGTGGGAGGACAAGAGATAGCGATGACGTCAACGCTGGCTATACTGGAAAGAACGGGGATGTTACGGGCGATGGAAATTCAACAACATCGTTAAGGGATGATACACTGAAAAAAAGATTGCGTGAGAGGGCAGTAGATCACAACTACGTCGGCGCTGGTTAAGGTGAATCCGGAGAGTTCAGGTGCATGGTCACATCTCGAAACGGAAGGTCAACAAAGTATCGAGTCTCAATATGAAGCAAGTGGTGGCAAGCCACTACATCTACTAAGAGAAACTCGTGTCTCAGATAATATAATGCATATGCCATGTGGATCATTTAGTCACAATTCATCAATATCATCATTACCCTTATTCATATATAAATATGAAATACATGTCTAAAATAAATAAAACCGACAAAAATAATTCTTTATTTCTCATTAGTACTCCCATTTTATCCATTTTATTTATTTTAGCCATGTATTTCATATTTATCTCTTAAATATCTATACAATTTATATTTGTATTTAAAAATTTTAATATTAAATATTTTTTTATTTAAAATATTATTTTTACGTTATTTTTTAAACTATTATATTAGACTCTTCTTCAAAATAATACAAAAAAATAATTTCTCATAAAAATAATTTGTTTAATCATTAATTAAATAATAAATTACTAATAAATTAAAAATTAAAAGAATAAAAATACTATAAAAAATACGATAAAAAAGTTAGATTTTATCATTTTAGATTTGTATTATTAATTTAATATTATAGTTATTTTTTAAATAATTTATGTCTGATAAAATATATGTTTACTTGTTTAGAGTAGAGATTTTATTATTATATTTATATGTTCATGATTTTAATTATACTTTTAAGTACTTTGAATAGAATTTTTTTATATTATATTTTACATATGAATATATGTTCCATCATGTAATTAAATAAAGATATATTTTTTAATGAAATAAATTTAATAACCAAACTAACCATTAATTATGTTGGTAAAGAGTGATCCACGGCAGAAAGAGGGATCGAGTGGGAGGACAAGAGATAGCGATGACGTCAACGCTGGCTATACTGGAAAGAACGGGGAAGTTACGGGCGATGGAAATTCAACAACATCGTTAAGGGATGATACACTGAAAAAAAGATTGCGTGAGAGGGCAGTAGATCGCAACTACGTCGGCGCTGGTTAAGGTGAATCCGGAGAGTTCAGGTGCATGGTCACATCTCGTAACGGAAGGTCAACAAAGTATCGAGTCTCAATATGAAGCAAGTGGTGGCAAGCCACTACATCTACTAAGAGAAACTCGTGTCTCAGATAATATAATGCATATGCCATGTGGATCATTTAGTCACAATTCATCAATATCATCATTACCCTTATTCATATATAAATATGAAATACATTTCTAAAATAAATAAAACCGACAAAAATAATTCTTTATTTCTCATTAGTACTCCCATTTTATCCATTTTATTTATTTTAGCCATGTATTTCATATTTATCTCTTAAATATTTATACAATTTATATTTGTATTTAAAAATTTTAATATTAAATATTTTTTTATTTAAAATATTATTTTTACGTTATTTTTTAAACTATTGTATTAGACTCTTCTTCAAGATAATACAAAAAGATAATTTCTCATAAAAATAATTTGTTTAATCATTAATTAAATAATAAATTACTAATAAATTAAAAATTAAAAGAATAAAAATACTATAAAAAATACTATAAGAAAGTTAGATTTTATCATTTTAAATTTGTATTATTAATTTAATAATATAGTTATTTTTTAAATAATTTATGTATGATAAAATATATGTTTACTTGTTTAGAGTAGAAATTTTATTATTATATTTATATGTTCATGATTTTAATTATACTTTTTAGTATTTTGAATAGAATTATTTTTTATATTATATTTTATATATGAATATATGTTCCATCATGTAATTAAATAAAGATATATTTTTTAATGAAACAAATTTAATAACCAAACTAACCATTAATTATATTGGTAAAGAGTGATCCACGGCAGAAAGAGGGATCGAGTGGGAGGACAAGAGATAGCGATGACGTCAACGCTGGCTATACTGGGAAGAACGTGGAAGTTACGGGTGATGGAAATTCAACAACATCGTTAAGGGATGATGCATTGAAAAAAAGATTGCGTGAGAGGGCAGTAGATCGCAACTACGTCGGCGCTGGTTAAGGTGAATCCGGAGAGTTCAGGTGCCTGGTCACATCTCGTAACGGAAGGTCAACAAAGTATCGAGTCTCAATATGAAGCAAGTGGTGGCAAGCCACTACATCTACTAAGAGAAACTCGTGTCTCAGATAATATAATGCATATGCCATGTGGATCATTTAGTCACAATTCATCAATATCATCATTACCCTTATTCATATTTCATTCAACATTATCCATGTATCATTGATTCATTTATTCACTTCAAAACTCTTCTTCAACATTAACCAACTCCCTCAATGTGTTTGCTCTTCTTCTGCAACCTAACACTAGCTATTGGACCTTAAACAGGGATTACAGAAGTTTGGAAAGCTAGAAAAATGGTTGAAAACTCAAAAATTATAATTTTTAGCAAAACAGGGGTCATGCGTACGCTTTTTGGCATCATTTTCATATTGTTTTAGTTATGTTTTGTATAAGTTTCATTATATTTTCATAGGTTTTAGTGAAAAATTCACATTTTTTTATTATACTTTGAGTTTTTGTGATTTCTGATGATTTCAGGTAATTTCTAGCTGAAATTGAGAAGTTTTGGCAAAGTTCGATTCAGAGGCAAGGAAAGCGTAGCAGATGCTGTCAAATTCTGACCTCCATGCACTCAAACGAGCATTTGTGGAGCTACAGAGGTCCAAATGACACGCTCTTAATAGTATTTGAAAGCTAACTTCTAGATATTTTCAATAATATTTAATGATCTATACTTTTTTTCGAAGGAGCCTACCCATATTGGCCGTTGAACGCCCAAGCATAACCCCCTTTCTGGCGTTCAACGCCCCAAAGGAATTCAAACCAGCGTTGAATGCCCAAACACCCCCTTTGGGGCATTCAACGACCACCAAGAAGCATAAGGTAGCATGGATCAACCTCCTAAGGGGTATTCAACGCCCATCCCTCAAGTTGGACGCCAAGCTCAGCCCCAGTACTCGACCAAAGTGGGCCCAAGAGTGGACTTTCGCACATTTAGTCTAGTCTATCATGCTTTTGTACTTCTTAGCTATTAGGTATATATATAGAACAAAGATCGCCACTGTTAGAGATCTTTGCCCCTTTGCATGTTTTCCTATTACTTTCTGTACATTATGAGCAACTGAACATCCTAAGTTAGGGTTAGAAGCTCTGCTGATTCTCATGGATTAATAATATTACAATTCTATTTCAATATGTCTGATTCTATTCTCTTATGCATTCTCATTCTTCATCTCATGCATTGAGGATGAACCGTGACATTCATCCTTATTCTACTTGGGTTCCGTGCGAGTCTTGATCCGGATAGCATTGAGCTAAAGCTTGAGATTGCATTGTGGATTCCAAGAGCGTACCTGGGCAACTTTGGATATGTGACATAAAATCCCGTTGACCGTTGGTTACTGAGGTCTCTGTGAAGTTAACGCTAGAGTTAGAGAAGCAGGATTCCCTTATCCGAAAGATCCGACCTTGTATGTGGCATTTTGAGTAGGATCGCAAAGGGGAGTGGATTGCTTAGGGCTTCACATTCGGCCATAGTGGGAAGCCATAAGTTAACTTGAAGAGAGGACATGAGTTACTTGGATATGGTGGACTGCTATGGTTTAGAAGAGATTAATTTGATGAGAGGACATGAGTTAATCACTTACGGCTGCCATTGAATGAATCATTCATTATTGAAGTAGACAATAAGAAAAGTTAATCTGGAAAGAATACGCATCTCCAAAGCCTTAACTGAATATCTAACACTATTTTCACACCAACTTGGTATTTCGTTCTTTACTATTTTATTTATGCTTTCAACCAAATAACCATCTTTTCTAATTGCCTGACTAAGATCTACAAGATAGCCATTGCTTGCTCAATCCGACAATCTCCGTGGGATTCGACCCTTACTCACTTGAGGTATTACTTGGACGACCCGGTGTACTTGCCAGTTTATCTGTGTAAAACTTGTGGAGTTCAATTTCGCACACCACAGCGTACGCAAGAATTTGAAAAAAGACAGTGCCGTGTACGCATCCATTGTCCGCGTACCCAAGAATACTAGGCAAAGAAGGGTTCTCGCGTATGCATGATACATGTCGTGTACGCATGCGTGTAAAAGTAACAATATCGCGTACGCATCCATCTTTCATGTACGCGAGTGTGTGGGTAGAGCCCAAGACTCGCGTCGCGTGACACTATCACGTACGCAAGCATATCAGCTTTTCCAAAAAGCTATTAAGTTCAGAAAAATTAGTTTTTCACACCAAACTTCCAACGCACATAAGTTTTTCATAAAAAAAATCTTTTTCAGCCCGTTCTTCAAACGTTATAAATATCACGGACCCAATTTTTTAGTCCAAGATATGTTTGGCAAGATTTGGAGGTTTGGAAGCCAAGTTATAACCCACTGATGTTGGTCAAAAAATTAGTTTTTACCAAAAGTTCAAATCTCTAGTTTTCCAAAATTCTTAATCCAAAACCAACCAAAACACAACCAAATTAATACCAATTACTCTTACACACTATCTCATACTCTTTATTCACTTCACAATCATTCCAATACCTAAATTCATCAATTCATTTAAACAATTTTCACACATAATTCTACCAATTACACGAATCATTATCAACATCACATTTATATATATTTAATCCACCAAATCCAACAATTCAGAGAATTCAAGCCTATCCTATGGCAACTAGCCTAAGTTTTCATACAACTTTATATATTAAGTATTAACTACAGAAAACCAAAACCATACCTTGGCCGATTTTCTCCCAAACTCAATCACCACCCGAAACCTCATTTTCACAAGTTTCCAAGCCTCCAAATCCAACTCAATAAGCTTCGAACCACCAGAGTTTAGTTCCAAGTACACCACTTCACCAATTTGACTTCAATTCACGTGAATTCAATCTAATTCCATACAATTTCATACATAACAACTATTTTTAATACCTAAACTTCATAAAATTGGAGAATTCAAAGGGAGTAGGAGTTGCTCACCTTTATCCACTGAGCAATTAGATAAAACCCAGCTATATCTTGTACTAGAGTATCCCTAAACCATCAAAATTACACAATTCTTAATACCCAGAACCGAAAATCACGAAAATAAAGGGAGTGAAGAACTGGGTGAGAAATTCAAATTTCTTACCACTTTGTTTAGCTGGATTGGAAGAGCTCGTCAAGGCGGTTGCGTGGCCGCAAACGGTACGGCGATCGAAACTCTAGATTGAAAGTTATGGGCAATAGAAGATTTAATTGGAAGTGGAAGTTATGGTTCTATGGCTCCCTCTCTTCTTCAGCATGAATTGCTTAAATGAAAGGGAAGAGTGGCTGGGTTTCGATTATATATGTTGGGTTTCGGCCCAATATGGGTCCAATTTAACCAGCTCGGCTCGTTGGCCTAATTTTGGGCTAAAACATTTAAAATTAGTGTTTCAAATTCGTATTTTAGTTATTTTTACTTCTTCAAATTATAAAATTTAATTTTCTAATTTCTTTAACTCATAATTAAGTTATTAGTTGATCTTTTTTAATTTACCGGGTTTTACAATCATCTCCTTGTGGTTGTTGCTTGCTACAGGCCGGCTGGGGGTGGACCACGCTAGTTATCCTCCTGTAAACTGGGGGGTAGTCGTCGTTTAGTGGTTCATATGCTGGTGGGTCTGGTTCGTGGTGGTGGTTGGAGAACTGCTCTTTGTGTTCGTTCGTCATGCTGGTAAGGTTTCGCAAGTCTCCACAAACAACACCAATGTACAATGGTCTTGTACGGGTTGATGAAAGAATCGGAGATTCACCGGTCTTGGTGACGATGGGGTCGGAATTTTGGAGCAGATAGGAGTTATATCTATAAAGACATTCTGACGCTCAAATCAGAATGAGTCTCAGATGTATAGGTATGGATTAGGAGTGTGTAACGTATCTAAATGAGCCTCTAACTCCTTTTATATAATTTGTCTCATTATATTATCTTATATGTTAGTTAAGATGAAAGAGATATTTAAATTTGTATGTTAGTTAATCATTTCCAATTCTCAAACCTATTCTAATTTGTAAGAGTGATTTGGGTTTGAAATTCAAGTAGTTATTAAAGTATCTGAGATACTAAATCTAAAATATATTTACTCATAAAATAAGTGCATTTCAGTACCAATGAATTAAATATCGTTGGAAATACTAGTTGTATTGTCGTAATGAAATAGGAGTTAATTTATTCGATCACCAATTAAATTTTATATATACTATAAACATTTTTAACCTGGGGCACTTACAGCTGCTTCTTTTCCCACACTTACTTGTGGGCAACATTTTGAGTTGTAACCCTTGTATACATACAAAGGAAGAATAATTCTTCTTTTACATTAAATTCATTATTGAAGAATAATTTTTAAATAAAAATAATAAATAATTATCAAATAATATAAAATAAAATCTCTCGTACGGTATAACCTTATTTGGATGACCGGCAAAGGACTTGGAAGAACATAAGTATACTCCACACTTTGATACTTAAAAACAAAAGCCAAAAAACAAAAAAAAAAGACAAAAATTATTTTTAATATGAAAATAAAAATGATATTTTGATTGAATATTGATATTTGAAATGTATTATAGTATTTGAAATGTATTATAATATTGTATAAATTATTCAATACGTTTTTGTTGGTCAGAATATTGTCACATATTCAAGTATTTAACACACTCTTACGTGTCGACTAGAATATTGCCATGTGTTCAACACGCTCCCATATATTACAATACGTCTTCTATATATTGACTTTCTACTTATAAAATTTATCTACATATAATTACATTAAATAATCATATTTTTAATAAAAATACTCATATTTTTTTATATAAAAAAAATCAGCCAAAAAAAGATGCGCATAATATTTGAAATTTTGAAACCAAGCCACCGACACGCCTCTTTTTGCTTTCCTCCTCGAATCCTCCTCCTCTGCCGTAACAAACGCTTTCCTTTTGCTAATCTCACCTCATCAGACATCTCTCTGTAAGCTACACATTTGTTTTTCGATGAGTTAAAAATTCACGGTTACTTAATTTTATATAAAATTAATAATTAAAAATTATTAAATAATAATTTAATTAAATATATTAAATCGTATAATAATTTTTAATTATAACTTCACATGAAAATTGAATCTTTACCTTGTTTCTTAATACCTTTTAAGTTTCAACAAATAAACCAAACTGTATTAATATGTTAGGTATTTTGTAGTGGTTAATTATTAATTATATATTCCTAATTACATATATTTCTGATATTTAGTCAACAAAAAATATCTGATCTTTTTTATTTTTTAGAATAGAAATGAGGTACAACTTAAGTTAAAATGAATTTTGTATTTATAGATAAATTTCTTGATTAAAATATCATTTTTTATACAAAATTCAGATTGCATTTTGCAGCTTCTAAAAAATTTGTTTAACTCACATAAAACATAGCCTGCATTTTGGAGTTTTCAAAAAAAATAAAAAAAATATTTTTAAAGCAACTTGCGTTTTGGATTTTTAAAAAAAAATAAAAAAAGTTCATTTTTAAATGCAACCTGCATTTTGAGCTAAAAGATAAAAACAAAAAAGTTAAAAAGTTAAAATTTCAAAAGCGTAACTTACGTTTTGGTTGTACAAAATATGAAAGAATATGATAAAAACAAAATGTAATTTGTGTTTTGGTTGACATTCGTAATAATATAAGGATTTATCTCTACATACAAGTGTTTTGCGCTTACAAGTTTTACAAGTCTGAAAAGAACGAAACCTACTAAACGCGTTGCTTATGTTACGGGCCTCTTTAACAGACTTTTAAATCAATTCAAATCAATTAATGCGCAAATATATAACTTCCATTTTTCAAAAGATTTCGTTTCTTTTTTCGATTTTTTGCCAAATTTGTTGGATCTCCTTCTTACTTCGTTTTTTTTTTCGATTTTCATAGTTTCTGAAATCAAGCTTTAAAATTGTTTTGAAGATAATGGAACTTCAGAAATACACCCAAACGATTATAGAAATACACCAAAACGGTTACAGAAATACACCCAAACAGTTACAGAAAGAATTACAGAAATACACCCAAACGGTTATAGAAATACACCCAAAGGATTACAAAAATACACCCAAAACATGGGGAAGACAGTATATTTCTTCTTGAAATCCTTTAATATTTTGCTGGTTAAGGATGAGGCACATGACAGAGACAATCTAGAAAAAAAAACCTAGAAGAACAGTAAAACAGTAATTTGAATAATGTTTCTTCGTTTTTTCTGGTGTTTTTTTTATGGAGATTTGTATTTTTTCTTCTTGATTTCTCCTACTCTTCGCGAGGAGTTGGAACGTGTCTTCAAAATCGTAGTTTGTTTTGAATGTCGCTTGAATCTTGACGGTTTGCATTTTGATTGAGGAATAAGAAGAAGAGTGCGGCATAATGAATGCGTGCGTTGGACGCTCGATTTTAAAAGAGTAGTGCGCGTATTTTTTTCTTGAACTTAGACCAACTTGTATAGCTTATAAGCCAAAAAAACATGTATGTGTAACAGACCTCAATTATATAAATACTTGATATAATTCCATTTCATTGCATTACATCATAATTATTTTCATTAAAAGAAATCAGCCTATTTGGTATGCAACATTCTTTTTTACTTACCGTGAAGTGTTTGTGCTTCTGTTAAAAAACAATGAGCACTGCTAGAGAGTTAATAGTCTAAACGTACAATGTGTATAATGGATTAAATCTTTGATCTATGAATAAAATGAACATCACCCATACTATCCAGAATAATCATCCGGATACCAAGGATAATAAACATCTCATGTCATAAAACCACTCATCCCAAAAACTAAAGTTGATTTTGGAATTCATCAAAGATCGTACTCTTAACCTTTCTAATACCATGTCATGAACCCGCTCATCCCAAAAACCTAATCTAACATAACAATGTAATACTAATAATTATATCTCTAATACTTCCTAAACCTTCATTGTACACATTATATGCTTAGACTATTGATTCCTATACTTTCTCAAAAAGAATATCGAAGCAGATGTCAGTAGACCAGTAGTAGCTTAATCAACCAATAAAACAATAAAATATCACAACTTTGCAACAATTCATCATTTTCCATTCTTCGCAATCATGACCCAGATTTCGGGCAGTTCTTTATTTTAAACTTTAAACTAGTATTTCTCGGATACTCATGACGAAGTTAATTTATTAAAAAGGTTAAAAGAGTTTGGCTTCGTTGGCATATCGTATTATACTATCAAAATCTCGCCACCGACACACATTCATAAAACGAAAAATCATAACCATCATTTTACCTGTCTGGCAAAGAGGAAATAACGCAGGAAAAGAACAGAAACTTAATTTTCATCATTATTTCTATTTCTCAGGTAGCTTAAAATAATAAATGCCATCAAAATTAAAATTGCAACAATTCATCTACTGCTTTAAGCATGTCCATTTGTTCCACTCCAAAAAAATTTCGACGATCCAAATGCATTAAAAAAAAAAAAAAAAAAAAAAAAAAAAAAAAAAAAAAAAAAAAAAAAAAAAAAAAAAAAAAAAAAAAAAAAAAAAAAAAAAAAAAAAAAAAAAAAAAAAAAAAAAAAAAAAAAAAAAAAAAAAAAAAAAAAAAAAAAAAAAAAAAAAAAAAAAAAAAAAAAAAAAAAAAAAAAAAAAAAAAAAAAAAAAAAAAAAAAAAAAAAAAAAAAAAAAAAAAAAAAAAAAAAAAAAAAAAAAAAAAAAAAAAAAAAAAAAAAAAAAAAAAAAAAGCTACAGCACCAAAACATAATTAATAATTTTGATTTTCTAAAGCTCCATTTTCCCGTTCCCACCCCTTTTTTGGGGGGAGAAAAACCGTTGAAAGCATGCCACTATTGTGTAACGCTAACTTAAATTACACTTTTTTTCCTATTAAAATATTAAAAAGGAAAAAAAACATTATTTTACAGATATTATCTAAAAATCACACCTCTGTGATTCATCAATGGTCATGACGGCAACGACGAGGAAGACGAAGATGAAGATGAAGAAGATAAAGGGTAACTAGAATTCCTGCAAAAACCGAAACTTTCCCTGTTTTCAATCTCACTTTCCAAAACAAAATGCCCCAACGAATCCACCCTCTCCACCATATTCTCCCACAGAGAAATTCTTTACTGAAAACCGCTTCCACTGCTCTTCCTAGATCGTGAACGAACACGTGTGTTTTCTTCCCCGGCGGTTTCTTGCTCCGCGCGAGAACCGCCGCTGTGAAGATCGGCGCCATCCTCCCCGGAGCCCCCGGAAAATAGCCTCGTGGACCGTCGACGAGTATAACGTCCCATGGAACCTCGTAGATATGGTTGGGAAGGTCGTTAATGGCGAGCTTGCACTCCGAGAACAAGAGATTCTGAACGGGTCTGCAATCTTTTTTACTGTGTTTCTTCGCGTGTGAGAGAAGGTTCATGTGTTCGGTAACTTTGGTTGTGAGCTGAACGTCGTAGGCTTCGATTCCGGGGTTGTTCTGCTCGAACTTGGAGATGATGTATTCTATCTCGTCGACGAAGACGGTGCGGCCGCCGCGGTGGTTGAGGGCGGCCCAGAGGAGGGACTCGTGGGTAAGGCCGAAGATGAGGAAGTTGGGGGGGTGTGGGGTGCGGAGGAGGGTGGAGGCGATGGCGTTGGTTTCGGAGGGGGACATGGGTTTGGTGGTGGCGATGGTGGTGTTGGAGGTGGTGGCATAGTGGAGGAGGGCTTTGGAGATGGAGGGAGGGAGCGGGGAGAAGGTGGAGATGGAGGGGGTGGTGGTGGAGGAAGAGGGGACGTTGACGGTGGTGAAGAGGGTGAAGGTGAAGAGGAGAGTGAAGAAAGTGAGGAAGAGGAGGAATAATAGGCGGTGGTGGTTAGAAGGGTGGAGGGATGAAGGGTGGAGGAGGATCAGCTTCGTGTTCGTGTTGCTCTTCATTTTGCAGAGAGAGAGAGAGAGAGAGGTGTCTTGTTTCGCTATTTCTTTCCTTTTTTTTCTCTCTATCCTGGCCTGGGGCTTTTCAGCTGCTTAAGTGCTACTATTGCTAAATTAGACCACATTCTTACTCGTACCAAATTCTCTCACAATTCACCGAATTGCAAATTGCGGTCAGGAGAAAAAGAAATGAATTTCAACAAATATTTAATACTTTTTCTTTTTTGTATATGCTTTTTTCTTTTCTTTTTTTTATTTGTACTCCTATTGCTTCTTCTTTTTCTTTTTCTTCTCCGTTGTATTATTGTTAAATTTGTGAGTAAACTCGTAAATTGGTATGAGTTTATGAGTTTAAGTGTGTGTTTGGATTACAGTTTGTAAACTGAAGTTTGTATAAAATTGATTTTGTAAAATTGATTTTGATTAAAAGTAAGTTAGTGTTAACGTGGTTTATGTTTGGCAATTTTTATTTAAAATTGATTATAATAAACTAAATATTGTTTGGATTACATTATTCAAAATCACTTTTAGGTGAAAATTACAGAAAAGGACATGATTTTAAATAATTATTTTATGTTATTTTATAATTTTATTTTAAATATTTAAATAAATTTTAATATTTTTTTAGTATTTTTAATATTCTTTAGTACTCTAATAGGATTAATAGAATCATAATATAAAGTAAAAAAATATTCTATGTAAAAAAGAAATAACAATAACAATAAAAAAATTCATATAAATAAAAAAAAACAGAAATTTTATAAAAAACTATATGAATAAGAGAGTATTAGAAAAAATATTATAAAAAACAAACATATGAATAATGAAGGATATAATTGGTATATACAACATAATTTTTAATCTAACGTGAAAAGTTAAACGGAAAAGCTAGAATTTATAACTTCTGGTAAACGTGGGTTTAACATAGAAATCACTTCTGCATTTAGAGGATAAAAATGTTGCCAAACACAAAGATGAAGCGTTCAAGAAGCTCAAACACGCTTCTCTCTTTTCCAACGCAAATCCAAACACACCCTAAGTAGTGAAATTGAGCTAACTCAAACACACTCGTTCTTGAATAAACTTAGCTATACTCGCATAAATTTCGTCAAAATCATAAGTTAGCAAGTTTGTGTTGGGTGTCCGTTTTGACAAAAAACGACATCATTTAAACTAAAAAAAAATAACAAAATAATGTTGATGGCTGAAGCATTAATCCTAATCGCTCACTCTTCTCCCCCTCTTCGCCATTCTCTCACTCTTTCATTTTTGTGACCTTTTTCATTTGTCATTCGTCGCTCGCCACTGGTCGACTGTGTCTCCAAACAGCTACAGGTCACTCTCTGCTTCTCCTTACTCTCGCTCTCTATGCTGCTTTGATGCATGTGAAGACTCTATCATCCGTACCCCTACCGTAGTTTCTTGTGTTGCCACCATTCATCGCGTCTTAGCTGTCGCAATTCATTTGCACATAATCACCGCTTGTCTATCTTCATAATTGCACCTGGTTTCTTTACTGCATTCAGGTATTTAAAAAAAAAATCATATTTGTTACTGAGTTACTACATTTTGTAGTTATTAGTTGTTATTGAATGTCTGAATTCTAAATTTCTAACCTTTGTTAATTTATTTTTCATTATTTTTTTATTTTATTTAGGGATAACCTTACAAATTTAATTATTCTATATTATTAATTTGTTGATTTAGGGACAAAATGTCTGAGAACGTTGATTTAGAGATAAAGTGTTCAATTTCTAGACCTACTATTTTTAAGAGAAAAAATTGAAGTTAGAGATAAAAGTGATATAGAATGGAAACATGAGATTGATGTTTAAGGCAATAATAAAAAATAGAGTATAATTATTGCTCAAAGACTATAAACAAAGAAATTTATAAGTTCTAGCACCATCTTACTGGTACTAAAGAGGATGTAAAACCTTGTGCTTCAGTACCTGAATAGTACTGGGTGTGAATTTATTAGGGATCTAACTCAAAATTTAACGAAAAAAGAACATGGACATGTGAATGATGATGATCCTGTTAGTCATGTAAAACTTGAACCTGAACATGAAAAAAATAATGTTTTTAATGAAAAAGGTGAAAATGATGATGTCGATGTCATGGAAGATAAAGATATTAGAGGATTTTAGTTTTAGACTTTTAGTTTCTTAGAATATTTAATTGTTGCTTTGTTGTTATTTTTTTGTTGTGTTATATGAAGCTTTGATTGTGTGTGTTCTATGTTGAACTAGATGCATATTTGTGAAGAATTTGAATGTGTGCTTTAAAATACTTGTTACCCGATCCAGCTTCACCTTCCACATCCCTATCTCAATCTCTAGCTCCCGCAAACCCTAATCCCAATCCAACTCTACTCTCCTCACCACCGCCCCCATCCCCGCCGCTGTTGTAGCAGCACTATCCACATTTTTCCTACGTTCCACTTCAGGTCTCCGCTGGACCTCCCTTCGCGTCTCCCACCGCCCTCCTTCAGGCCGCTGCCTCCTCAGGCACCGCACTTCTCCCCGCTGCTAAATCCATCAGGAGGCGCCGCTTCGCCGCGCCGCTTCGCGAGCCTTGCCTACCATAATCCATTGATTCTACCTCCTGGTTTTAGCTCTGCGGTTGCACTGGCTCCCGGCGGTGCTCTGCTGCGAGGGTGTTGCGGTTCCGACTTTTGTGCCGCACATGCAGCCAACGATGTCGTATCAGGTTCCTACCAGCCATCCCACCATCCGAACCTGAGACCACCCTACGCGATGCCAAATGGTTACGCCACCATCCGGTACTCCTCAAACAGCTGTACCTCCTTCTGGTGGTTTTGTCACTTCCATAGTTCAACCGTTTATTATTGTTAATTGCTCAATTATTATTATATTTGTTGTTATTTTGTGATTATGCGTGTTTGTGCATTTAGTGCTTGTTCCGAATCATTGATGTCAATCATTGGGAGAGAAAGAGAGAAGGTTCGAGATCTTCAAGGATAACCTGCGGTTCATTTACAAACATAATAGCACTGGGAACAAACCCTACAAGCTTGGCTTGAACAAGTTCTCCAATTTCAACAATGAAGAGTACAGAGCCAGGTACCTCGGCACCAAACCCCAAAGCTCCTCCCAGCAACATTGTTATGCATTCCGTGCTGATGAGCGGATATCTTATATGCTTTTTGGCATCATTTTCATATAGTTTTCATTATATTTTGTTCAAGTTTTATTCTATTTTCATAGGTTTTAGTGCTAAATTTACATTTTTTGTTTCTACTTTAAGTTTTTGTATTTTATGATGATTTCAGGTATTTTCTGACTGAAATTAAGGAGTTTTGGCAAAGTCTGATTCAGATACAGAGAAATGGACTGCAGATGGTGCTAGATTCTGACCTCCATGCACTCAAAGGAGCATTTCAAGAGCTACAAAAGTCCAAATGGCACACTCTCAATGATTATGGAAAGCTAACATTCAGAGCCTTTCAAAAATATATAATAGTCTATACTTTGCTTTGGAAATCAAGGCCCAAAACTGGCGTTTAACGCCAGCCACCAGTCCCATTCCTAGCGTCCAACGCCCAAAAGGGGGTAGCTGGTGTCCAACGCCCATTAGGGAGTCCCAAGCCAGCGTTCAACACCCCTAAGTGGTACTAGCTCGTGGAAACACCCCGAACTTAGCCCAAACACTCACCAAGTGGGCCCAGAAAGTGGATTTTTGCACTCTAAGTATAGTCTATCATATTTCTGTAATTCTTAGTTATTAGTTCAATATATATAGAACAAGGATCACCCTTGTTCAGAATGGAATGCCATATTTTTGAATTACATTATTTCTTTGTACACTATGAGTCATTAACCTCCTAGGTTAATGTTAGGAGCTCTGCTGATTCTTATGAATTAATAATATCACTATTCTACTTCAATCTATGCTTGATTCCATTCTAAAATGTATCTTCGTTCTTCATCTTTATGAATTAGGAGTGTAACTTGACCGTCATCCCTATTCACATGAGTTCTTACGAGTCGTTGACGGGATAGTATTGAACCACAAGCTTGATTATACATCTCTTAGACGGCTAATCCACGACTTCATTGGGGACTTCTCGAGACATCAGTTCAGCCGAGGTGTGGGGCGATTAGGGCCTTTGTAGTATAGGCTAGATCCATTGGAGCAGCGTTATCTGATCCGAAAAATCCGACCTTGTCTGTGGTATTTGGAGTAGGATCATCAAGGGAATGGACTCAAACGACTATAACTTTAGCTACAAAGGTCCAAACGACGCGGTTTCAGTTGCGTTGGAAAGCTAATGTCCGGGGCTTCGATTTGATATATAATTTGCCATAGCTACTCCGACGCCAGGCGACGCGAACGCGTGGGTCACGCGGACGCGTGACCTAGCAGGAACACAACCCGCGCGGCCGCGTGAGCCATGCGGCCGCGTCACTTTTCCGCGACCTGTACGTACCAGAATACGCTGGGGGCGATTTCTGGGCTGTTTTTAACCCAGTTTGCGGTCCAGAAAACACAGATTAGAGGCTATAAAGTGGGGGAATCCATTCATTCATGAGGAGGCTCTCATAATTCACTTTTCATGTTTTAGATGTAGTTTTTAGAGAGAGAGGTTCTCTCCTCTCTCTTAGTATTAGGATTTAGGATTTCTCTTAGTTTTAGGAGTGGCTCTCAATCCCAGGTTCTTTATTTATTCTATTATTTTATTTCAGTTTGTTAATGTTGGTTTACGAACTTCATGTTAGAATTGATTTCTTTTATTAATGCATTTTGAGGTATTTCAGATTATGATTGTTTTATTCTGTTTAAGATTGCTTTCAATTCAATTTAGATTTATTTTTCCCTTTCGGCTTTGGTAAAATAATTGGTGACCCTTGAGTTATCAAACTCATTGTTGATTGAAAATTGGAATTCTTCAAGAATTAATTCAAGTTCCAATAACTCTAGTCTTTCCCAAGGAAAGACTAGGACTTGAGGAATTAGAATTAATTCATCCACATAACTTACCTTCATAGTTAGATGTTAACAAAGTGGGAGAAGAATCCAATTCTCTTTACAATTGATAAGGATAACCAGGATAGGACTTCCTATTTTCGTACCTTGCCAAGAGTTTATTTTATAGTTATTTATTTATTTTATTTCTTCTTATGCAACATACTGCTCCCTAATTTCTAAAACCCCTAATTTACAAACTCATAACCAATAATAAGAACATACCTCCCTGCAATTCCTTGAGAAGATGACCCGAAGTTTGAATACTCGGTTATCAATTTCAAATGGGTTTGTTACTTGTGACAACCAAAACGTTTGTATGAAATGACTTTTGAAGGTTTAAAAACTATACTTACAACGGGGATTTATCCGCAAATTTCTAGACCACGCAAAAGTTCTCTCATCAGTCAGTTTCGTGCACCATGCACCAGCGACGAGTTAGCTGCTTCTATTGATTAGAGGGAGAAGGGCGCTGTCTCCCCCGTTAACGATCAAGGCCAATGCCGTTAGCACATTATATTTAGGGTTTAATTTTGATGCTCTATAATATTAATTCCCCTAAAAGAATTTGATTTGATGTTTTTGGTTTTGTTGTGAAGGGAGTTGTTCGGCATTCTCGACAGTTGCTGTGGTGGAAAGGATCAATAAAATTGTGACGGGGAGTTGATATCTTTGTCAGAGCAAGAGTTGGTGGACTGGTCCTGGTAATGCTTCTGAACTTTTTTTTTCTAAACTAAGATTAAGGTCTAAGCTTTAATTTGTTATTATAATTTATAATGCTAGACTTGTTCAAAGTTTGTTATTATAATTTATAAGGTTGATTTGTTGTTCTGAACTTTTGATTATTGTTGATTTATTCTCTTTGTTTGGTTTTGATCTATTTTGATTTTAATTACATATAATGTTGATTTATTCTCCATGTTTGGGTCTGATTTGTTCTGAATTTAATTAAAATATGTTCTGATTATTGTTGCTTGATTATTGTTACTTGATCAGCTATAAATATATAAATTTGAATCAGCTATAGATACTGTCATTTTAAATTTGCTTGATCTGGTAAATTTTGTAGTTGAATATATATTAAAGAGAGATGTGAGCTGACAATTCATATATCACCTCACAAAAAAATGTTTCATTTTCATTAACTCTTGATTAATTATTAAATGGGTCAACATCCTTAAGCTTGCTTTATTAAGCTTATTAAAATGGAGTTCTATAAAACTATTTAATTTCTTTATTTTTTTGGTTTGATTAGGACTCGAGGTTATTAAAAATGAAGATTTTGTTCCATGCTTTTTCTTTATTTATAATTCTAATTTCCTCATTTCAATGGAAGAGGTACACCAACTGTTGTATAAGTATAACATTGCTTCTGGCACTTATGACTTTTATTTGGATTCAATATTTGTCAGCTTATGAAAATTCAATTGCCTCTGGTCTTTGCATTCTACAAATTCCTTATTCAAATTGATATAGAGTGAGAAATATAAAAGGAACAATGAGATTTGCTACAAGAAAGCGGGACTTATCATGCAGCAGTCTGAAGTGATGTATATTTAGAAGCCTGTGTCGAGTTGAGCAGAAAGAGTCGGTGAGAAGCTCCGTTTCAATGGTCAAAGACTTTCCAGATTTAGGAAGAAGAATGCAAGAACAAAGGTGAGATTATTTATACCTTTTTCTTTATGTATGTTAGAGAATATTAAGAATATCTTACAATTCCGTATCACCTATTTAATTTGATTAACTAGGTTCACATTTCTACTCTTAGTGGATTTGAGCTCATATTAGTAGTACTAATATGAATAAAGTTACAGCTAGTTTGTTGCACCCATTAAATATCAATAGATAGTAAGTGAAATAGACATTATTTGTTAAGAACAAATGGTGAGACTTCTTAAGAACCAATGTTATATATTGACAATACAATTTATTAGGAAAATTGAAGAATAAACTACATGATAATCAAGTTGGACGTGAATCTCTGGAAACATTTGTTGCCAACTAGGTGTGTCTATGCTACTATAGTCACATGAATCAACCAATTACAATCTTGACCATGCTGCATGCACTTATTAAACTACTGTGCAGAGTTAATATGATTTCCCTCTTGGTTATGATATGTGATATTTGTGCTGTTTTCTAGGCAGCTGTTGCACGTAACTTTTGCAAAGTGATCTATATTTATGACCAGGACATACATGTTGTACGTTACGACCGTAAGGATTCTATACAGTACTTCAACACTTTTATCTTAAATTTTTATGGAAATAGGAATAAGTATCTACCCTTAATTGCTTCTTCATGATTCATTCTTATTTTTCCAGCCATACAATACCCTTTAGACTCGAATATGACCTAACTTTGACAATTTACAATATTTCTTTGGCTATTTATTTTTGAGGATAAGAATTGTATGTTGTTCACTTTAAATCTCAATTGTTGAGATCTCTCTTCTCTTGTTTTGGTTCACATTTCACTTCAGTTCCTGTGCACTGTGTTGTTGTTTTTTTCCTTATTAGTCAAGACAATCAAGTTTATGTATCTAGCTTACTTTAATTACATAAATTGGCTTATTTTCTTAATTTTTCTTTTTCGTTTCCTTGGACATAAGTAATATTAAGTGACCTGGTATTTGCTTGTGGAGGCAAAGGAATAATTGAAAATCTATTAAATTTTGTATATGTTCACTTCTAGTTGCTAGAATTCAGGCTTTGGCATCCTACCTCGTTAAACTTCATGCAGAATGTAGTTAATGAAAACCAGAGTCCTATATTAGCTGTTACCGAAGAATGCCAAGTGAATTTTTTAGTTGATAGTTTCTTTAATGCTTTATTGTCATAATGGTTCTTCCTTATACCTTTTATTGGCATGTTTTTCGATCAAAAGAAATCAGATTGGCTTTCCTTGTTGGAGGAGGACTTCTGGTAATAATGCTTGTTTCCTTTTCTTTTATTCTTTAATCTTCTTTTAAATTTTTTTACAAGATAACACATGTTTTGGTTTGCGACTTTGAGTAATAGGCTAAAAGAAAATAAAGCTAGTGTTGCCTAGAATGGAAAGTGAATCTTCAAAATAATTTATCAACTTTGTATCTGTTTTTGCCATCTTTTGCATATAAAAAGTTCACAAATGTTCCAGAAATAATTATGTATGAAATAAGGGAAGGAAGTTTAAGAGGGCTAGAGGAAGGAGGAACAGTAAAGGACTTAGAATTTAAGTTGTACTGTTTCTGTATTTTTCTTCAGTTTTTAGTTTGGAATTTGAACATGAAATTTATTTTGTATTTGAGTATTAGTTTTCTAATGTATAAAACAATTATAGCAAAAGTTATATGTCACTAATTATTGTTTGATTTGTCTTGTAATAAAATTGCATACTATATTTATAGGTTTGGTAATAAAAAACGACTGAAAATTTATATTTTGCAGTGGTAAAGGTAAAAATAAGAAAAAGAATTTTTTTTTAAATTCTATAAGGCTATTGCCATTCTTTTAAAGCGTGGCCGTATCACTGGCTATCACCACAATTCAAAAGCGTGGCCGTATCTCGCTCTTTCACCACACATTGAAAGCGTGGCCATATTTCACATATGGCCACGTTTTAAAGTGTGACCATATCTCGCACATACAACCACGCTTTTAAGTGTGGCCATTTGTTAAAAGCGTGGCAAAAAAAGCGTGGTGATTAGTCACCAAAAGCATGGCGATAGAGCAACCGCCACGCTTGCATACGTCACCCTTTCAGATGTGTGGCGGTAGCTCAAAAGTGTGGCAATAGAGCTGTTTTCTTGTAGTGTTAATACTAAAAACAGGCTGAGTGAGTTTAGTGTAGTTGAAGTTAGTAATAATTTGTGTGTGTTGTGTGGTAAGGACATAGAAAGTGTATACCATTTGTTTGCTGCTTGTGAGTTTTTTTGGTAGGTGTGGTGTTCTTGGGCTTGTGATGGTGGTCATTTAAGGAATATCCCATCAGGTACGATAAAAGAACATTTTGAGAGTTAGACAAGGATAACAATTAGAAATGATCATCAGAAGAAATGGTTGATAAAATTTTTTTGCTATTATTTAGAATATTTGGTGGAAAAGAAATCAAAGGATCTTTCAGAATAAGTCGTCAGAAGTTTTTGATGTTGTTCAATATTTATTTAAAAGTTACGGGTAATAGATTTGTGTTGATTCTTTTAGTTGTCGATGGCAATGCCAGAGATGACAAAACAATAAGGATTATAAATAATCTTTTATTCTTGTTATTTTATTACTTCCATCTTGTTGTATTGAATTTTGTATTTCAAAAAAAATTTGTATCGCTCTTTTTCACAGTTTTTTTTACAAAATAAATTTACACTGCATCTTAAGCCAAATGCCCTAAAAATGGCCATATCAAACCTTTGAAGTGACATCTTTAGTGCAGTGTTTCTAATAATACTACTATTAAATACAATAATAATACTACTTGTAACACTCTTACTATCAGAATGTCACGCTTCTAGTTGCACCACTCTAATAGCGAAAAGTATTACGACGATTCTCATATATATATATATATATAATAAGATAGGAGCTTTTGACTCGAAACCATATCGTTGTTTTCTTTGAAAAACCGGAAGATACTTTTTCTTGACCAAACATGCATATATAACCAAATTCAAATCACAATTGTCATACCAGACTTACATATAAACATACCAAACTTTGTATACAAGTAACTTACAAATATACATATATACATATCATTACAACTCCTATCCCCTCTAAAAAATATAAAAATAAAGGCGAGAAAAAACTATAAATGTATATACAATAGTAGAGAATACAATCAGATACTAGAAAGAAACTCCCTAAATTCTTCGTCTGTCCTGAAAAAAGAAAAATCTGTAAGGGGTGAGAACATCGTCCTCGCTGGTTCTCAATAAAGGGTTTTTAAGAATTGTCATAAGAGGATGCGTATAAGAAAAGAATTGATTTCAACTGCAGTAATTATTGCTCGTCTTATGAATCTATTCAAAAAATTAACAATTTATTATCAAAAAATTCAAAGTTCACTTCTTTAGTTAAAAGAATTTCTAAACTCAATTAATATCTCATAATATAATCAATTATAGCCTCCGGCCCAACATATATTCAAATCTCGTTATAGCCTCTAGCCCAAATCAGATCAACTCGGCCTCCAATCCAAATAAAGTCAAAACACGATCTCCAAGCGCACTCAAGTCAAAACACGGCCTCCGATCCAACTCAAATCAAATCACGGCCTCCAACCCAACATATAATCAACACCATCATCAATTCATTCACCAATACTCAGTTCTCAAACTAAATCAATCACATACATCAAACGGTGCAATGCAACACAATTAGGAACAACCATCAACGTCACCACCACCAGCTTGAGGGATCTATCAGTTGTTCAATCACAGATAAAACAATACAAGGAATACACAAACAAATAGGACAGTTACAACAATTAGTTCAATTAGCATATAGATACAATTATTCAAATAGGCAAGCCAAACAAAAGATGCACACCCAAACAATACATATAATACAAATGATGCATGCTTGCCCTATGGCCAATAAGCTCTTCTGTCGGTTATACAGCCAAACTCGACACACCCGATAGCTATCCCAGATATTGTCTCTCTACACGAAGGAAATCCTCAACCTTCCAGGAGGGAATCCTCAATCTCCCAGTCCGAGAGAAACTGTGATGTAACGATAGGGAATCCTCAACCTTCTCCATTTAATTTCCCGATGAAACAAAAGAGAGAATCCTTAACCCTACTTGCCCACCGCAACAAGAGAGGGAATCCTCAACCTCAACTTGTCTACGCGACAAGAGAGAGAATCCTCAATTTCAACTTGTCTATTCGTGAGTGGGACAAAGCCATCGTCCTCACCGCATCAATTCAAACATAATTCATAACTAAGAATCGAATTAATAATACAGATTTGAATCGAAGGGAATCCTCAACCTTCTCCATTCAATTTTCCAATGCAACAAGAGAGGGAATCCTCAACTTCAATCTTGTCCACTGGTGCACGAAATTGTGATCTCAATGGCGCCAACAACTTGGTACGCACAATTGTAATATAACTCTTTTTCACAACTTCGCACAACTAACCAGCAAGTGCACTGGGTCGTTCAAGTAATAAACCTTACGTGAGTAAGGGTCGATCCCATGGAGATTGTCAGCTTGAAGCAAGCTATGGTCACCTTGTAAATCTCAGTCAGGCGGATTCAAATGGTTATGGAGTTTTAATAATTTAAAGGATAAATAAACATACAATAAAGATAGAGATACTTATGTAATTCATTGGTGGGAATTTCAGATAAGTGTATGGAGATGCTTTATCCCTTCTGAATCTCTGCTTTCCTACTGCTTTCATCCAATCCTTCATACTCCTTTCTATGGCAAGCTATATGTTGGGTGTCATCGTTGTCAATGGCTACTTCCCGTCCTCTCAGTGAAAAAGGTCCTCTACGGTTTCTCGCATGGCTAATCAGCTGTTGGTTCTCGATCGTGTAAGAATAGGATTTACTATCCTTTTGGGTCTGTCACCACGCCCTACAATCGCGAGTTTAAAGTTTGTCACAGTCATCCCATCCTAGATCCTACTCGGAATACCACAGACAAGGTTTAGACTTTCCGGATCTCAAGAATGCTGCCAATGGGTTCTAGCTTATACCACGAAGACTCTGATCGCAAGGAATTGAAGGCTCTGTTTTCAGGAGAGGCAATCAAACGCAAGGACCAGGAATCCAAGAGATACACATTCAAGCTTGTTTTCATGTAGAATGGAAGTGGTTGTCAATCAAACGTTCATGAGTGAGAATGGTGATGAGTGTCACATAATCATCACATTCGTCATGTTCTTGTGTGCGAATGAATACCTTAGAATAAGAATAAGCATGAATTGAATAGAAAACAGTAGTACTTTGCATTAATACTCGAGGAACAGTAGAGCTCCACACCCTTAATCTATGGTGTGTAGAAACTCCACCGTTGAAAATACATAAGTGATAAAGGTCCAGGCATGGCCGTAAGGCCAGCCTCCAATGTCTAAGATCGCATAAACTAATCAAAGATAGATACCCAGATGAGAATACAATAGTAAAAAGTCCTATTTATACTAGACTAGTTACTAGGGGTACAGAAATGAGTAAATGACGCAGAAATCTACTTCCGGGCCCACTTGGTATGTGCTTGGGCTGAGCATTGAAGCTTTCACGTGTAGAGGTCTTCCTTGGAGTTGAACTCCAGTTTGTAACTTGTTTCTGGCGTTTAACTCTGCTTTGCAACTTGTTTTTGGCATTTAACGCCAGAATAGGACAGAAAATTGGCGTTAAATGCCATTTGTGTCATCTAAACTCGAGAAAGGTGTGAACTATTATATATTGCCGGAAAGCCCTAGATGTCTATTTTCCAACGCAGTTGAGAGTGCGCAAGTTGGATTCCTGTAGCTCCAAAAATTCTATTTTGAGTGCAGGGAGGTCAGAATCCAATAGCATTTGCAGTCCTTTATCAGCCTCTGAATCAGATTTTTGCTCAGGTCCCTCAATTTTAGCCAGAAAATACCTGAAATCACAGAAAAACACACAAATTCATAGTAAAGTCCAGAAATGTGAATTTTGCTTAAAAACTAATAAAAATATACTAAAAACTAACTAAATCATACTAAAAACTATGTAAAAACAATGCCAAATAGCGTATAAATTATCCGCTCATCACAACACCAAACTTAAATTGTTGCTTGTCCCCAAGCAACTGAAAAAAATTAGGATAAAAAGAAGAGAATATATAATGAATCTCACAATATCAATGAAACTTAGTCCCAATTAGATGAGCGGGGCTAGTAGCTTTTTGCTTCTGAACAGTTTTGGCATCTCACTTTATCCTTTGAAATTAAGAATGATTGGCATCTATAGGAACTCAGAATTTTGAATAGTGTTATTAATTCTCCTAGTTCAGTATGTTGATTCTTGAACACAGCTACTTTATGAGTCTTGGCCGTGGCCCTAGGCACTTTGTTTTCCAGTATTACAACTGGATACATAAATACCACAGACACAAAACTGGGTGAACCTTTTCAGATTGTGACTTAGCTTTGCTAAAGTCCCCAGTTGGAGGTGTCCAGAGTTCTTAAGCACACTCTTTTGCTTTGGATCACGACTTTAACCACTCAGTCTCAAGCTTTTCACTTGGACCTTCATGACACAAGCACATGGTTAGGGACAGCTTGATTTAGCCACTTAGGCCTAGATTTTATTTCCTTGGGCCCTCCTATCCATTAATACTCAAAACCTTGGATCCTTTTTACCCTTGCCTTTTGGTTTAAAGGGCTATTGGCTTTTTCTGCTTGCCTTTTCTTTTTCTTTCTCTTTTTTTCGGCCATATTATTTTTTTTTCCGCAAGCTTTCTTATTCATTACTTTTTCTTGCTTCAAGAATCAATTCCATGATTTTTCAGATTATCAATAACATTTTTCTTTGTTCATCATTCTTTCAAGAGCCAACAATTTTAACATTCATAAACAACAAGATAAAAAATATGCACTGTTCAAGCATTCATTCAGAAAACAAAAAGTATTGCCACCACATCAAAATAATTAAACTAATTTCAAGATAAAATTTGAAATCCAAGTACTTCTTATTCTTTTGTAATTAAGAACATTTTTCATTTAGGAGAGGTGAAGGATTCATGGAATTATTTATAGCTTTAAGACATAGACATTAGACACTAATGATCATGTAGTGAAGACACAAAATATAGTCAAACATGAAGCTCAAAATCAAAAATAGAAAAATAAATATATAAGGAGATTAAGGAATGAGTTCACCTTAGTGAGGGTGGTGTCTTCCTCTTGAAGAACCAATGGTGCTCTTGAGCTCCTCTATGTCTCTTCCTTGCCTTTGTTGCTCCATCCCTAGTGATTTTGGTGCTCCTATCCTTAGTTGTTCCCAATAGTTGTGTGGAGGAAAATGTATCCCCTGAGGTATCTCAGGGATTTCGTGATGAGGGAATTCCTCAGGCTCTTGTTGAGGTCCATGAGTGTGCTCTCTTTTTTGCTCCATCCTTTTCTTAGTGATGGGCTTGTCCTCTTCAATGAGGATGTCTTCCTCTATGTCAATTCCAGTTGAATTGCATAGGGATCACCTTTTTCTTGGCCACAACTTCATAGAAGTGGTCTTGATGGACCTTTGAGATGAATCCCTCCATCTCCCATGACTCGGAGGTGGAAGCTTTTGCCTTCCCTTTCCTCTTTCTAGAGGTTTCTCCGGCCTTAGGTGCCATAAATGGTTATAGAAAAACAAAAAGCAATGCTTTTACCACACCAAACTTAAAAGGTTTTCTCGTCCTCGAGCAAAAGAAGAAAAAAAGAAGGGGAAGAAGAAGAACATGTAGGAGATGGAGGGAGATAGAGAGAGGGGTGTGGTAGGTGGGGATCTTGTGGGATCCACAGATCTTGAGGGGTCAAGGATTTATCATCTCTGCTCCTATTAGGCGTGTAAACGCCCTTACAGTGCAATCCTGGTGTTTAACGCTAGATTGCTGCTTGTTTCTGGCATTAAACGCCAGCTTTTATTCTTTTTCTGGTGTTAAATGCCAGGATGCAACATGTTTCTTGCGTTTAACACCAGATTGTATCCTGTTTCTGGCATTTAACGCTAGTCTGGTGCTTGTTTCTGGCATTTAATGCCCAGAATGGTGCCAGACTGGGCGTTAAACGCCCATTTTGCTACCTTTACTGGCGTTTAAATGCCAGTAAGTTGCTCCTCCAGGGTGTGCTATTTTTAATGCTATTTTTGATTTTTCTTGAATTTTGCAATTGTTTTTGTGACTCCACATGATCATCAACCTAAAAAAGAAATAACATAGATAAATAAAATTGGGTTGCCCCCCAATAAGCGCTTCTTTAATGTCAATAGCTTGACAGTGGGCTCTCATGGAGTCTCACAGATGTTCAAAGCATTGTTGGGACCTCCCAACACCAAACTTAGAGTTTGAATGTGGGGATTCAACACCAAACTTAGAGTTTGGTTGTGGCCTCCCAATACCAAACTTAGAGTTTGACTGTGGGGGCTTTGTTTGACTCTACATTGAGAGAAGCTTTCCTTGCTTCCTTTCCATGGTTACAAAGGGAGATCCTTGAGTTTTAAACATAAGGTACTCCTCATTCAATTGAAGTACTGATGAGCGGATAATTTATACGCTTTTTGGCATTGTTTTTATATAGTTTTTAGTAAGTTTGAGCTACTTTTAGGGATGTTTTCATTAGTTTTTATGCTAAATTCACATTTCTGGACTTTACTATGAGTTTGTGTGTTTTTCTGTGATTTCAGGTAAATTCTGACTGAAATTGAGGGATTTGAGCAAAACTCTGAAGAAGGCTGACAAAAGGACTACTGATGCTGTTGGATTCTGACCTCCCTGCACTCGAAATGAATTTTCTGGAGCTACAGAACTCCAATTGGCACGCTCTCAACGGCGTTGGAAAGTAGACATCCAGGGCTTTCCAGCAATATATAATAGTCCATATTTTATTCGAAGAATGACGACGTAACTTGGCGTTGAAACGCCAAGTACACGCTGCTGTCTGGAGTTAAACGCCAGAAAAACGTCATGATCCGGAGTTGAACGCCCAAAACACGTCATAACCTGGAGTTTGACGCCAAGAAATGCCTTAGCTCGTGGAATGATCAAGCTCAGCCCAAGCATACACCAAGTGGGCCCCGGAAGTGGATTTATGCATCAATTACTTACTCATGTAAACCCTAGTAGCTAGTCTAGTATATATAGGACATTTATCTATTGTATTAGACATCTTTGATCTCAGTTTTGTTTTATTCTTCATCTTAGGGGATCATTGATCACGTTAGAGAGGGCTGGCCATTCGGCCATGCCTGAACTCTTTGCTTATGTATTTTCAACGGTGGAGTTTCTGCACACCATAGATTAAGGGTGTGGAGCTCTGCTGTACCTCAAGTATTAATGAAATTCTATTATCTTTTATTCAATTCTCTATCTTATTCTTATTCCAAGATATTCATTCGTACCCAAGAACATGATGAATGTTATGAGTCAGATTACCCTCATTATCATTCTCACTTATGAACGCGCGTGATTGACAACCACTTCCGTTCTACATGCAACAGAGCTTGAATGCGTATCTCTTAGATTCCCCAACAGAATCTTCGTGGTATAAGCTAGATAGATGGCGGCATTCATGAGGATCCGGAAAGTCTCACCTTGTCTGTGGTATTCCGAGTAGGATCCTGGGAATCCGGAAAGTCTCACCTTGTCTGTGGTATTCCGAGTAGGATTCCGGTAATGAATGACTGTGACGTGCTTCAAACTTTAACCTGCTGGGCGTTAGTGACAGACGCAAAAGAGGGATTCTATTCCAGTAGGAGCGGGAACCAACCAGTGATTAGCAGTACTGTGACAGAGTGCGTGCATTAGTTTTCACTGCGAGGATGGGATGTAGCCATTAGCCATGGGTGATGCCTCCAGACTGGTTAGCTGTGCGAGTGACAGCCGCACAGGGTATTTCCCCGAGAGGAAGAAAGTAGCCACAGTTGATGGTGAACCCCTATACAAAGCTTGCCATGGAAAAGAGTAAGAAGGATTGAGTAGAAGCAGTAGGAGGGCAGGCGTCCGAGAGCTCTACAGCATCTCCATCCGCTTATCTGAAATTCCCACCAATGAATCTGCATAAGTGTTCTATCCCTTTTATTGTTTAATTCCTTAACTTACAATTTTCGAAAACCCATAAACAATTTTAATCTGCCTGACTGAGATTTGCAAGGTGACCATAGCTTGCTTCATACCAACAATCTCTGTGGATTCGACCCTTACTCACGTAAGGTTTATTACTTGGACGACCCAGTACACTTGCTGGTTAGTTGAACGGAGTTGTGAATTCAACCAGTGCCATAATAATGATTTCATACAAAGACAAACAACTTGAAGAGAATATGGATCACAATTTCGTCCACCAGGTTTTTGGCGCCGTTGCCGGGGATTGTTCGAGTATGGACAACTGACGGTTCATCTTGTTGCTCAGATTAGGTAATTTTCTTTTCAAAAATCTTTTTCAAAATTTTTCTTTCCTTTTTCGTTTTCCAAAAATGTTTTTCGAAAAAAATCAATAAAAATACAAAAAAAATTAGAAAATCATAAAAATCAAAAATATTTTGTGTTTCTTGTTTGAGTATTGTGTTGATTTTTAAGTTTGGTGTCAATTGCATGCTTTTAAAATTTTTCTTGCATTTTTTTCGAAAATCCCATGCATTCATAGTGTTCTTCATGATCTTCAAGTTGTTCTTGACAAGTCTTCTTGTTTGATCTTGATGATTTCTTGTTTTGTGTCTTTTGTTGTTTTTCATGTGCATTTTTGCATTCATATTTTTCATGCATTAAAGATTTCTAAGTTTGGTGTCTTGCATGTTTTCTTGGCATCAAAAATTTTTCAAAATTATGTTCTTGATGTTCATCATGATCTTCAAAGTGTTCTTGGTGTTCATCTTGACATTCATACCATTCTTGCATGCATTCATTGTTTTGATCTAAAAATTTCATGCATTGAGTATTTTTGTTGTTTTTCTCTCTCATAATTAAATATTCAAAAAATAAAAAAAATATCTTTTCCTTATCTTCCTCCAAATTTTCGAAATTTTGGGTTGACTTGGTCAAAAATTTTTTAAAATTAGTTGTTTCTTACAAGTCAAGTCAAAATTTCAATTTTAAAAATCTTATCTTTTCAAAATCTTTTTCAAAAATCATATCTTTTTCATTTTTTTTATAATTTTCGAAAATTTCAAAAATCTTTTTCAAAATATTTTCAAAATCTTTTTCTTATCTTTTATATCTAATTTTCGAAAATTAACTAACAAGTAATGTGATTGGTTCAAAAATTTGAAGTTTGTTACTTTCTTGTTAAGAAAGGTTCAATCTTTAAGTTCTAGAATCTTATCTTGTAGTTTCTTGTTTGTTAAGTAATTTTAAAAATTAAATCTTTTTCAAAATATCTTTTTCTTAAAAATCTTTTTATCTTTTTATCTTATCTTTTTCAAAAACTTTATCTTTTTCAAAATTTGATTTCAAAATATCTTATCTAACTTCTTATCTTCTTATCTTTTTCAAAATTTGATTTCAAATCTTTTTCAAATCAACTAACTAACTTTTTGTTTGTTTCTTATCTTTTTCAAAACCAACTAACTACCTATCTCTCTCTAATTTTCGAAAATCCTCCCTCTTTTTTTTCAAAAATTCTTTTTAATTGTTTTACATTTTAATTTTAAACTTATTTTATTTTTAATTTTCGAAATTACTAACTTCTCTTTTAAAAATTATTTTCGAAAATCCTCTCCCTCTCCTCTCTTATTCTATTTAATTATTTAATTACTAACACTTCTCTTCACCTCTCTTCATCCACAAATCCGAATTTCCTTCTTCATTCTTCTACCTCTTTCTTCTTCTACTAACATAAGGGAATCTCTATACCGTGACATAGAGGATTCCTTTTTCTTTTCTTGTTTTCTTCTCTTTCTTATGAGCAGGAACAAGGATAAAGGCACTCTTGTTGAAGCTGATCCAGAACCTGAAAGGACTCTGAAGAGAAAATTAAGAGAAGCTAAATTACAACAATCCAGAAATAACCTTTCAGAAATTTTCGAACAGGAGAAGGACATGGCAGCCGCAAATAATAATGATAATAATGCAAGGAGAATGCTTGGTGACTTCACAAAGCCAACATCCAAGTTTGATGGAAGAAGCATCTCCATTCCTGCCATTGGAGCCAATAACTTTGAGCTTAAGCCTCAACTAGTTGCATTAATGCAACAAAACTGCAAGTTTTATGGGCTTCCATCTGAAGATCCCTATCAGTTTTTAACTGAGTTCTTGCAAGTTTGTGATACTGTAAAGACGAACGGAGTTAATCCTGAAGTCTACAGACTCATGCTTTTCCCTTTTGCTGTAAGAGACAGAGCTAGAATATGGTTGGATTCACAACCTAAGGATAGCCTGGACTCCTGGGATAAGCTGGTCACTGCCTTCTTGGATAAATTCTTTCCTCCTCAAAAGCTGAGCAAGCTGAGAGTGGATGTTCAAACCTTCAAACAAAAAGATGGTGAATCCCTCTATGAAGCTTGGGAAAGATACAAGCAGCTGACCAAGAGATGTCCATCTGACATGTTTTCAGAATGGACCCTATTAGATATATTCTATTATGGTCTCTCTGAATTTTCGAAAATGTCACTGGACCATTCTGCAGGTGGATCTATTCACCTGAAGAAAACGCCTGAAGAGGCACAAGAACTCATTGACATGGTTGCAAACAACCAGTTCATGTATACCTCTGAAAGGAATTCCGTGAATAATGGGGTACCTCAGAAGAATGGAGTTCTTGAAATTGATGCCCTGAATGCCATATTGGCTCAGAACAAAATGTTGACTCAACAGGTCAACATAATCTCTCAAAATCTGAATGGATTGCAACATGCATCCAACAATACTAGAGAGGTAGCTTCTGAAGAAGCTTATGATCCTGAGAACCCTGCCATGGCAGAGGTTAATTACTTAGGTGAACCTTATGGAAACACCTATAACTCATCATGGAGAAATCATCCAAATTTCTCATGGAAGGATCAACAAAAACCTCAACAAGGTTTTAACAATGGTGGACGCAATAGGCTGAATAATAGTAAGCCATATCCATCATCTTCTCAGCAACAGACAGAGAACTCTGAACAAAATAATTCTAATTTAGCTAATATAGTCTCTGATCTGTCAAAAGCCACTTTCAGTTTCATGAATGAAACAAGATCCTCCATTAGAAATTTGGAGGCACAAGTAGGCCAGCTGAGTAAGAAAGTTATTGAAACTCCTCCCAGTATTCTCCCAAGTAATACAGAAGAGAATCCAAAAGGAGAGTGCAAAGCCATTGACTTAGTCAACATGGCCGAATGCATCAAGGAGGAGGAGGACGAAAATCCTAGTGAGGAAGACCTTCTGGGACGTCCATCAAGCAAGAAGGAGCTTCCTATTAAGGATCTAGAGGAATCTGAGGCTCATACAGAGACCATAGAGATTCCATTAAATCTCCTTCTGCCATTCATGAGCTCTGAAGAATATTCATCCTCTGAAGAGGATGAAGATGTGACTGGAGAGCAAGCTGCTCAGTACTTAGGAGCTATCATGAAGCTGAATGCCAAGCTGTTTGGTAATGAGACTTGGGAAGGTGAACCTCCCTTGCTCATTAGTGAACTAGATACTTGGATTCAGGAAACTCTACCTCAAAAGAAACAAGATACTGGCAAGTTCTTAATACCTTGCACCATTGGCACCATGAGCTTTGAAAAAGCTCTATGTGATCTTGGGTCAGGAATAAACCTTATGCCACTCTCTGTAATGGAGAAGCTGGGAATCATTGAGGTATAACCTGCCTTGTTCTCATTACAATTGGCAGACAAGTCAATGAGACAAGCTTATGGAATGGTAGAGGACATGCTAGTAAAGGTTGAAGGCTTTTACATCCCTGCTGATTTCATAATCCTAGATACTAGGAAGGAAGATGATGAATGCATCATCCTAGGAAGACCTTTCCTAGCCACAGCAGAAGCTGTGATAGATGTCAACAGAGGAGAGTTAGTCCTTCAATTAAATGGGGAATACCTTGTGTTTCAAGCACATGGTCATCCCTCTGTGACAAAAGAGAGTAAGCATGAAAAGCTTCTCTCAGTTCAGAGTCAAGAAGAGCCCACACAGTCAAACTCTAAGTTTGGTGTTGTGAGGCCACAACCAAACTCTAAGTTTGGTGTTCAAATTCCATATCCAAACTCTAAGTTTGGTGTGGAGACAACACACTAAATTGATCTGATCATCTTGTGGCTCCATGAGAGCCACTGTCAAGCTATTGACATTAAAGAAGCGCTTGTTGGGAGGCAACCCAATTTTATTTATCTAATTTTATTTTATTTTGTTTTAGTGTTATTTTTGTGTTTAATTAGGTACATGATCATGAGGAGTCACAAAAAAATTAAAAAAATTAAAAACAGAGTCAAAAACAGAAGAAAAAAATTTTTCACCCTGGAGGACGCACGGGCTGGCGTTCAACGCCCAGAAGGTGCATCTGGCCGGCGTTTAACGCCAGAACAGAGCACCATTCTGGCGCTGAACGCCCAAAACAAGCAACAACCTGGCGTTTAACGCCAGGATGCGCACACAGAGGACAATCTGGCGCTGAACGCCAGAAACAAGCTTGAAACTGGCGTTCAACGCCAGAAACAAGCATCACATGGGCGTTTAACGCCCAGAACATGCACCAATGGGCGTTTGAACGCCAGAATGATGCATGAAGGCAATTTACACGCCTATAGGGTGAAGGAATGGTATTTCTTCTCACCTCAGGATCTGTGGACCCCACAGGATCCCCACCTCAGGATCTGTGGACCCCACAGGATCCCCACCTACCTTTTCTTTTAATCCTAATCACACTCTCCTAATCCAAATCTCATTTTCAATGTCACACTTCCTAAAAACCTTCACCAATCACCTCAATTCCTCTTCCCAATTTCCCCATGCACCATTCACATCAACCTCCTCTTCCCCATAAACCCCACCTACCCTCATAAAATTCAAATTCATTTTCCCACCCTTTCCCACCCAAAATGGCCGAAACCTCACCCTCCCCCCTCCCTATAAATACCTCTCTTTTCTTCTTCATTTTCACAACAAAAACCCCTTCTTCTCTCATATAGCCGAACCCCCTCCTCTCATTCTCTTCTTCTTCTTCTACTCTTCTTTTCTTTTTTGCTCGAGGATGAGCAAATTTTAAGTTTGGTGTGGTAAAAAGCCTAAGCTTTTTATTTTTCATTCACCATCAATGGCACCCAAGACCGGAGTTTCCTTAAGAAAAGGAAAAGGGAAGGTAAAAGCTTCCACTTTCGAGTCATGGGAGAAGGAGAGATTCATCTCCAAGAGCCACCAAGACCACTTCTATGATGTTGTGGCAAAGAAGAAGGTGATCCCCGAGGTCCCTTTCAAGCTCAAAAAGAATGAGTATCCGGAAATCCGACATGAAATTCAAAGAAGAGGGTAGGAAGTCATAACCAACCCCATGCAACAAGTCGGAATATTGATGGTTCAAGAGTTCTATGCTAATGCATGGATCACTAGGAACCATGATCAAAGTATGAACCCGAATCCAAAGAACTATCTCACAATGGTTCGGGGGAAACACTTAGATTTCAGTCCGGAAAATGTGAGGTTGGCGTTTCATTTACCCATGATGCAAGGTGATGAACGCCCCTACACAAGAAGGGTCAACTTTAATCAAAGGTTGGACCAAGTCCTTGCGGACATTTGTGTGGAAGGCGCCCAATGGAGAGTAGACTCCAAAGGCAAACCAGTCCAACTAAGAAGACTGGACCTCAAGCCTGTAGCTAGAGGATGGTTGGAGTTCATCCAAAGATCCATCATCCCTACAAGCAACCGATCTGAAGTTACTGTGGATCGGGCCATCATGATTCATAGCATCATGATTGGAGAGGAAGTAGAGGATCATGAAGTCATCTCTAATGAACTCTACAAAATAGCTGACAAGCCTTCATACATGGCACGGCTAGCCTTCCCCCACCTCATATGCCATTTGTGCTACTCAGCTGGAGTTATCATAGATGGAGATGTCTCCATTGAAGAAGACAAGCCCATCACAAAGAAGAGGATGGAGCAAACAAGAGAAGTTCCTCACGGCCCCCAAGAAGAACATGAGGAAACTCATCATCAACAAATGCCTCAAGGAATGCACTTTCCTCCCAACAACTATTGGGAGCAACTTAGTACCTCTTTGGAAGACTTGAGCCATAATGTTGAACAATTAAGGGTGGAACACCATGAACACGCCCTCACTCTCCAAGAAATAAGAGAAGATCAAAGAGCAATGAGGGAGGAGCAACAAAGGCAAGGAAGGGACATAGAAGAGTTGAAGAACATCATTGGTCCTTCAAGAAGAAGACGCCACTAGAGGTGGATTCATTCCTTGTTCTTTATTTTCTTTCTGTTTTCGGTTTTTAAGTATTATGTTTATCTATGTTTTTGTGTCTCTACTTCATGATCATTAGTGTGTAACCATGCCTTAAAGCTATGAATAAAATCCATTAGTCTTTCACCTCTCTTAAAAGAAAAATGTTTTAATTCAAAAGAACAAGAAGTACATAATTTTCGAAATTATTAGTGAATTTAATTTAATTATATTGATGTGGTGGCAATAATTTTTGTTTTCTGAATGAATGAATGAACAGTGCATATGTCTTTTGATCTTGTTGTTTATGAGTGTTAAATTTGTTGGTGCTTGAAAGAATGATGAACAAAGAGAAATGTTATTGATGATCTGAAAAACATCATGAAATTGATTCTTGAAGCAAGAAAAAGCAGTGAAAAAAAAAGTGGCGAAAATTTTAAAGCAAGGATCCAAGGCTTTGAGCATTAATGGATAGGAGGGCCCAAGGAAATTAAAATCCAGGCCTAAGCGGCTAAATCAAAGCTGTCCCTAACCATGTGCTTGTGTCATGAAGGTCCAAGCAAAAAGCTTGAGACTGAATGGTTAAAGTTGTGATCCAAAGCTAAAGAGTGTGCTTAAGAGCTCTGGACACCACTAACTGGGGACTTTAGCAAAGCTAAGTCACAATCTGAAAAGGTTCACCCAGTTATGTGTCTGTGGCATTTGTGTATCCGGTGGTAATACTGGAAGACAAAATGCTTAGGGCCACAGCCAAGACTCATAAGTAGCTGTGTTCAAGAATCAACATGCCTAACTAGGAAAGTCAATAACACTATCTGAAATTCTAAGTTCCTAGAGAAGCCAATCACTCTAAACTACAAAGGAAAAAGTGAGATGCCAAAACTGTTCAGAAGCAAAAAGCTACAAGTCCCGCTCATGTAATTAAGTTAATATTCATTGATATTTTGGACTTTATAGTATATTCTCTTCTTTTATCCTATTTGATTTTCAGTTGCTTGGGGACAAGCAACAATTTAAGTTTGGTGTTGTGATGAGCGGATAATTTATACGCTTTTTGGCATTATTTTTATATAGTTTTTAGTAAGTTTGAGCTACTTTTAGGGATGTTTTCATTAGTTTTTATGCTAAATTCACATTTCTGGACTTTACTATGAGTTTGTGTGTTTTTCTGTGATTTCAGGTAAATTTTGACTGAAATTGAGGGATTTGAGCAAAACTCTGAAGAAGGCTGACAAAAGGACTACTGATGCTGTTGGATTCTGACCTCCCTGCACTCGAAATGGATTTTCTGGAGCTACAGAACTTCAATTGGCACGCTCTCAACGGCGTTGGAAAGTAGACATCCAGGGCTTTCCAGCAATATATAATAGTCCATACTTTATTCGAAGAATGACGACGTAACTTGGCGTTGAACGCCAAGTACACGCTGTTGTCTGGAGTTAAACGCCAGAAAAACGTCATGATCCGGAGTTGAACGCCCAAAACACGTCATAACCTGGAGTTTGATGCCAGGAAATGCCTTAGCTCGTGGAATGATCAAGCTCAGCCCAAGCATACACCAAGTGGGCCCCGAAAGTGGATTTATGCATCAATTACTTACTCATGTAAACCCTAGTAGCTAGTCTAGTATATATAGGACATTTATCTATTGTATTAGACATCTTTGATCTCAGTTTTGTTTTATTCTTCATCTTAGGGGATCATTGATCACGTTAGAGAGGGCTGGCCATTCGGCCATGCCTGAACTCTTTGCTTATGTATTTTCAACGGTGGAGTTTCTGCACACCATAGATTAAGGGTGTGGAGCTCTGCTGTACCTCAAGTATTAATGAAATTCTATTATCTTTTATTCAATTCTCTATCTTATTCTTATTCCAAGATATTTATTCGTACCCAAGAACATGATGAATGTTATGAGTCAGATTACCCTCATTATCATTCTCACTTATGAACGCGCGTGATTGACAACCACTTCCGTTCTACATGCAACAGAGCTTGAATGCGTATCTCTTAGATTCCCCAACAGAATCTTCGTGGTATAAGCTAGATAGATGGCGGCATTCATGAGGATCCGGAAAGTCTCACCTTGTCTGTGGTATTCCGAGTAGGATCCTGGGAATCCGGAAAGTCTCACCTTGTCTGTGGTATTCCGAGTAGGATTCCGGTAATGAATGACTGTGACGTGCTTCAAACTTTAACCTGCTGGGCGTTAGTGACAGACGCAAAAGAGGGATTCTGTTCCAGTAGGAGCGGGAACCAACCGGTGATTAGCAGTACTGTGACAGAGTGCGTGCATTAGTTTTCACTGCGAGGATGGGATGTAGCCATTAGCCATGGGTGATGCCTCCAGACTGGTTAGCTGTGCGAGTGACAGCCGCACAGGGTATTTCCCCGAGAGGAAGAAAGTAGCCACAGTTGATGGTGAACCCCTATACAAAGCTTGCCATGGAAAAGAGTAAGAAGGATTGAGTAGAAGCAGTAGGAGGGCAGGCGTCCGAGAGCTCTACAGCATCTCCATCCGCTTATCTGAAATTCCCACCAATGAATCTGCATAAGTGTTCTATCCCTTTTATTGTTTAATTCCTTAACTTACAATTTTCGAAAACCCATAAACAATTTTAATCTGCCTGACTGAGATTTGCAAGGTGACCATAGCTTGCTTCATACCAACAATCTCTGTGGATTCGACCCTTACTCACGTAAGGTTTATTACTTGGACGACCCAATACACTTGCTGGTTAGTTGAACGGAGTTGTGAATTCAACCAGTGCCATAATAATGATTTGATACAAAGACAAACAACTTGAAGAGAATATGGATCACAATTTCGTCCACCAAGTACCAACTCTCCTCTGTCTACATCAATCACAGCTTTTGCTGTGGCTAGGAAGGGTCTTCCAAGGATGATGGATTCATCCTCATCCTTTCTAGTGTCTAGGATTATGAAATCAGCAGGGATGTAAAAGCCTTTGACCTTTACTAGCACATCCTCTACCTATCTATAAGCCTTTTTCATTTATTTTTCTGCCATCTCTAATGAGAATTTGGCAGCCTGTACCTCAAAGATTCCCAGTTAATCCATTATAGAGAGTGGCATTAAGTTTATGCCTGACCCCAGGTCATATAGAGCCTTCTCAAAGGTCATGGTGCCTATGGTACAGGGAATTAGGAATTTACCAAGATCCTATTTCTTTTGAGGTAAAGTGTGCTGAACCCAGGTATTCAGTTCATTAATGAGCAATAGAGGCTCATCCTCCCAAGTCTCATTACCAAATAGCTTGGCATTCAGCTTTATTATTGCTCCTAAAAACTGGGCAACTTGCCCTTCAACAATGTTTTCATCTTCTTCAGAAGATGAATAGTCATCAGAGCTCATAAATGGTAAAAGGAGGTTCAATGGAATCTCTATAGTCTCTAGGTGAGCCTCAGATTCCTTAGATTCCTCAATTAGGAACTTCTTTTTGTCTAGAGAACGTCCCATGAGGTCTTCCTCACTGGGATTCACGTCCTCCTCCTCCTCTCTAGGTTCGGCCACACCAAGTAAGGTTATGGCCTTGCACTCTCTTTTTGGATTCTCTTTTGTATTGCTTGGGAGAGTATTAGGAGGAGTTTCAGTGACTCTTTTACTCAGCTGGCCCACTTGTGCCTCCAAATTTCTAATGGAGGACCTTGTTTCATTCATGAAACTTAGAGTGGCTTTAGATAGATCAGAGACTATATTTGCTAAGCTAGAGGGGCTCTGCTCAGAATTCTCTGTCTGTTGCTGAGAAGATGATGGAAAAAACTTGCTATTGCTAAACCTGTTTCTTCCACCATTATTAAAGCCTTGTTGAGGCTTTTTGTTGATCCTTCCATGAGAAATTTGGATGATTTCTCCATGAGGGATTATAGGTGTTTCCATAGGCTTCACCCATGTAATTCACCTCTGCCATTGTAGGGTTCTCAGGATCATAAGCTTCTTCTTCAGAAGATGCTTCTTTAGTACTATTGGATGCATTTTGCAATCCATTCAGACTCTGAGAAATCATATTGACTTGTTGAGTCAACATTTTGTTCTAAGCCAATATGGCATTCAGAGCATGAATTTCAAGAACTCCCTTCCTCTGAGGCGTCCCATTACTCACAGGATTCCTTTTAGAAGTGTACATAAACTGGTTATTTGCAACCATGTCAATGAGTTCCTGAGCTTCTGCAGAAATTTTCTTTAGGTGAATGGATCCACCTACAGAATGGTCCAATGACATCTTAGACAATTCAGACAGACCATCATAGAATATAACCAGGATGGTCGATTCTGAAAGCATGTCAAAAGGATACTTTTTGGTCAGTTGCTTGTATCTCTCCCAAGCTTCATAGAGGTATTCACCTTCTTTCTGTCTGAAGGTTTGAACATTGATGAGCGGATATTTTATACGCTTTTTGGGGGTAATTTCAGGTAGATTTTAGCATGTTTCGGTTAGTTTTTAGTAAAATAATATTAGTTTTTAGGCAAAAATCATATTTCTGGACTTTACTATGAGTTTGTGTGTTTTTCTGTGATTTCAGGTATTTTCTGGCTGAAATTGAGGGAGCTGAGCAAAAATCTGACTTAGGCTGAAAAAGGACTGCTGATGCTGTTGGATCCTGACCTCTCTGCACTCGAAATGGATTTTCTGGAGCTACAGGAGTCCAATTTGCGCGCTCTTAACGGCGTTGGAAAGTAGACATCCAGGGCTTTCCAGCAATATATAATAGTCCATACTTTGCGCAAGGATAGACGACGTAACTTGGCGTTAAACGCCAAGTTCATGCTGCTGTCTGGAGTTAAACGCCAGAAAAACGTCATTATCCGGAGTTGAACGCCCAAAACACGTCATAACCTGAAGTTTGACGCCAAGAAAGGCCTCTACACGTGGAAAGCTTTAGTCTCAGCCCCAGCACACACCAAGTGGGCCCCAGAAGTGGATTTCTGCACCAATTATCTTAGTTTATTCATTTTCTGTAAACCTAGGTTACTAGTTTACTATTTAAACAACTTTTACAGACATTTCTTGTACCTCATGACATTTTCAGATCTGAATTATATACTTTGTGACGGCATGAGTCTCTAAACTCCATTGTTGGGGGTGAGGAGCTCTGCAGCGTCTCGATGATTTAATACAATTCCTTTGTTTTCCATTCAAACACGCTTGTTCTTATCTAAGATGTTTATTCGCGCTTAATCGTGAAGAAGGTGATGATCCGTGACACTCATCACCTTCCTCAATCCATGAACGTGTGCCTGACAACCACCTTCGTTCTACATCAGACTGAATGAATATCTCTTAGATTCCCCAACAGAATCTTCGTGGTATAAGCTAGATAGATGGCGGCATTCATGAGAATCCGGAAAGTCTAAACCTTGTCTGTGGTATTCCGAGTAGGATTCCGGGATTGAATGATTGTGACGTGCTTCAAACTCCTGAGGGCTGGGCGTTAGTGACAGACGCAAAAGAATCAATGGATTCTATTCCAACCTGATTGAGAACCGACAGATGATTAGCCGTGCTGTGACAGAGCATAGGAACGTTTTCACTGAGAGGATGGGAAGTAGCCACTGACAACGGTGACACCCTACATAGAGCTTGCCATGGAAGGAACCTGCGTGTGAGAAGAGGATTTCAAGGAAGAGTTGAAGTCAGAGGACAAAGCATCTCCAAAACTCCAACATATTCTCCAGTACTGCAAAACAAGTAACATTGTTCCCTCTTTTATTTTTATAATCAAATCTAGTAATTTCATTTTGAATCCAAATAACCTTGTTGACATCCTAACTAAGACTAATAAAATAAATATTGATTGCTTCAAACCAATAATCTCCGTGGGATCGACCCTTACTCACGTAAGGTATTACTTGGACGACCCAGTGCACTTGCTGGTTAGTTGAACGAAATTGATTTTGGATCAGGCTCTATTATCATATTCCATAAAGAGATACAATTTCGTCCACCAAGTTTTTGGCGCCGTTGCCGGGGATTATTGAGTTTGGACAATTGAAGGCTTATTTTATTTCTTAGATTAGGAATAGTTCCTTTTTGTTGTTATAGAGTCATCAAATTCTGATAGGATAGTTTATTTTCAAAAATTTCTTTTCAAAAATATTATTTTTCTTAATTAAGTGTTAATTTTTTTCGTGAGTTTAGTGTCTTATTCTAAGTTTGGTGTTAATTGCATGTTTTATATGTTCTTTGAAAATTTCGTGTTAGTGTTCTTGGTTCTTCCTTGATCTTTAAGTTGTTCTTGATAATTGGTTATACCCTTTGGAACCTTTTTCAAAAATAATTTTTTCTTGGATTGAATCTTGTGCCAAACTTTAAGTTTGGTGTTTTCTTGTTAATCTTTCTTATAATTTTCGAAAATTTTCTTAAAGTTTTCTAAAAATTTTAAGTTTGGTGTTCTTTCTTTTGTTCTTGAGTTTTTCTTGTGTCTTGATCTTAAAATTTTTAAGTTTGGTGTTCCTTGGTGTTTTCCCTCCAAAAATTTTCGAAAATAAGGAGCATTAGATCTAAAAATTTTAAGTCTTGTGTCTTTTGCGTGTTTTTCTCTTTCATCATAAAATTCAAAATTCAAAAATTTTATATTTTCCAACTACTTTTTCGAAATTCTTTTTAATTTTTAGATTTTAATTTCATTTTTTTTTCGAAAAAAATATTTCTGAAAAAAAAATATTTTTAACTTCTTTTTATTTATTCCATTTTTATTTATTCCATTACTATAAAATAAATAATTCTCAACATATAAATTCTCAACTTGTATTCCATTATGGAAGTAAGTATGAATGGACAGTCCAAGAGGACTCTGGGGTCATACGCTAACCCCACTACTGCTTCATATGGGAGTAGTATCTGTATACCCTCCATTGGAGTTAGTAGCTTTGAGCTGAATCCTCAGCTCATTATCATGGTGCAGCAAAACTGCCAGTATTCTGGTCTTCCACATGAAGAACCTACAGAGTTTCTGGCACAATTTCTGCAAATTGCTGATACAGTACATGATAAGGAAGTGGATCAGGATGTCTACAGATTACTACTGTTTCCATTTGCTGTAAAAGATCAAGCTAAGAGGTGGTTAAATAACCAGCCTAAAAACAGCATAAAAACATGGAAACAGCTGTCAGAAAAATTCCTGAATCACTATTTCCCTCCCAAACGGATGACACAGCTAAGGCTAAGCATCCAAGGCTTCAAACAAGGAGATAATGAATCCCTTTATGATGCCTGGGAAAGATACAGGGAGATGCTAAGAAAATGCCCCTCTGAAATGTTTTCAGAATGGGTACAATTAGACATCTTCTACTATGGGCTTACAGAAAAAGCTCAGATTTCTCTAGACCACTCAGCTGGTGGATCTATACATATGAGAAAAACAATTGAAGAAGCTCAAGAGCTTATTGATACAGTTGCCAGAAATCAGCATCTGTATCTAAACAATGAATCTTTCATGAAAGAAGAAGCTAAAACAGTAACTGCAGAACTCAGTCCGGTGGATCAGGCTAATGAATTTAATCAGCAATTAGACTTTCTAACTCAGCAGCTAGCCGAATTCAAGGAAATGTTACAGGAAACAAGAATGGCTAACAGGAACATGGAAGTGCAATTAAAACAGACAGAAAAGCAACTGTCAAAACAAATAGCAGATGAATGCCAAGCAGTTCAATTAAGAAGTGGGAGAACATTAAATACCTCACTTCAAAGCAGCAAGAAGACAGGAAATGAACAAATGGCTACTCAAAATCCCTCTGAGGACAGGCAGAGCCCAGAAAGGGATAAAGCTGGCGCTGAACGCCCAGACCATGCTCATTCCTGGCGTTCAACGCCAGAAACAAGCATGGATCTGGCGTTGAACGCCCAAAAGGAACATGGTTCTGGCGTTCAAATGCCAGTAACAAACAAGGAGGTGGCGTTTAACGCCACTCCAGCTTCCACACCTGGCATTCAAATGCCAGTGGGTGATCAGTCACATACAAGTGCTGATAACAACCCTTCTAAAAAGGCTTCCCAACCCACTTCTGTAGGTAATAAACCTGCAGTAACTAAGGTTGAGGAATACAAAGCCAAAATGCCTTATCCTCAAAAACTCCGCCAAGCGGAACAGGATAAGCAATTTGCCCGCTTTGCAGACTATCTCAGGACTCTTGAAATAAAGATTCCGTTTGCAGAAGCACTTGAGCAAATACCTTCTTATGCTAAGTTCATGAAAGAGATCTTAAGCCATAAGAAGGATTGGAGGGAAACTGAAAAAGTTTACCTCACCGAAGAATGCAGTGCAGTCATTCTGAAAAGCTTACCTGAGAAGCTTAAAGATCCTGGGAGCTTTATGATACCATGCACATTAGAAGGTGTTTGTACCAAGCAAGCTTTATGTGATCTTGGGGCAAGTATCAATCTAATACCTGCATCTACTATCAGAAAGCTTGGTTTAACTGAAGAAATTAAACCAACCAGGATATGTCTTCAACTTGCTGATGGCTCCATTAAATACCCATCAGGCGTGATTGAAGACATGATTGTCAAGGTTGGGCCATTTGCCTTTCCTACTGACTTTGTGGTGCTGGAAATGGAGGAGCACAAGAGTGCAACTCTCATTCTAGGAAGACCTTTCCTAGCAACTGGGGAAGTGACCTTGAGAGTCAATGAGGAGGAGTTCAAGTTGAATGTTGTTAAAGCCATGCAACATCCAGACACTCCAAATGACTGCATGAGTGTTGATATTATTGACTCTCTGGTAAGAGAGGTCAATATGGCTGAGAGTCTCGAATCAGAGCTGGAGGACATCTTTAAAGATGTTCAGCCTGATTTGGAGGAATCAGAGAAGATAATAGAACCTCTGAAAATCCCTCAAGAAGAGGAGAAACCTCCAAAACCTGAGCTCAAACCATTACCACCATCCCTGAAATATGCATTTCTGGGAGAAGGTGAAACCTTTCCTGTAATTATAAGCTCTACCTTAGAGCCACAGGAAGAGGAAGCACTAATTCAAGTGCTAAGGACGCACAAGACAGCTCTTGGGTGGTCCATTAGTGATCTTAAGGGCATTAGCCCAGCCAGGTGCATGCACAAAATCTTGTTGGAAGATGACGCTAAGCCAGTGGTTCAACCACAACGGCGGCTGAATCCAGCTATGAAAGAAGTGGTGCAAAAAGAGGTCACTAAATTACTAGAGGCGGGGATTATTTATCCTATTTCTGACAGCCCCTGGGTGAGCCCTGTCCAAGTTGTCCCTAAGAAGGGTGGCATGACAGTGGTTCATAATGAAAAAAATGAACTGGTTCCTACAAGGACAGTTACAGGGTGGCGTATGTGCATTGATTACAGAAGGCTGAATACAGCCACCAGAAAGGATCATTTCCCTTTACCATTCATAGACCAGATGCTAGAAAGACTAGCAGGTCATGAATACTACTGCTTCCTGGATGGATATTCAGGTTATAATCAAATTGCAGTAGATCCCTAGGATCAAGAGAAAACAGCATTCACATGCCCATCTGGAGTATTTGCATACAGAAGGATGCCATTTGGGCTGTGCAATGCACCTGCAACCTTTCAGAGGTGCATGCTCTCAATTTTCTCTGATATGGTGGAAAAATTTCTGGAAGTCTTCATGGATGACTTTTCAGTATTTGGAGACTCATTAAGCTCCTGCCTTAACCATTTAGCACTTGTTCTGAAAAGATGCCAAGAGACTAACCTAGTTTTAAACTGGGAAAAATGTCACTTTATGGTGACTGAAGGAATTGTCCTTGGGCACAAAATTTCGAACAAGGGGATAGAAGTGGACCAAGCTAAGGTAGAAGTAATTGAAAAATTACCACCACCTGCTAATGTTAAGGCAATCAGAAGCTTTCTGGGACATGCAGGGTTCTATAGGAGGTTTATAAAGGATTTTTCAAAAATCGCCAAACCTCTGAGCAACCTGCTAGCTGCAGACACACCATTTATCTTTGATAAAGAGTGTCTGCAGGCATTTGAGACTCTGAAAGCTAAATTGGTTATAGCATCAATCATCTCTGCACCAGACTGGACATTACCATTTGAACTAATGTGTGATGCCAGTGATCATGCCATTGGTGCAGTGTTGGGACAAAGGCATGACAAGCTTCTGCATGTCATTTACTATGCCAGCCGTGTGCTAAATGATGCACAGAAGAATTACACAACCACAGAAAAAGAGCTACTTGCAGTGGTTTACGCCATTGACAAATTCAGATCCTACTTAGTAGGATCAAAAGTGATTGTGTACACTGATCATGCTGCTCTTAAATATCTACTCACAAAGCAGGATTCAAAACCCAGACTCATCAGATGGGTGTTGCTTCTGCAAGAGTTTGATATAGAAATAAGAGACAGAAAAGGGACAGAGAATTAAGTAGCAGATCACCTGTCCCGAATAGAACCAGTGGAAGGGGCGTCCCTCCCTCTCACTGAAATTTCTGAAACCTTTCCGGATGAGCAACTACTAGCCATCCAGGAAGTGCCATGGTTTGTAGACATTGCAAACTACAAGGCAGTAAGATTCATACCCAAAGAGTACAGTAAGATGCAATCAAAGAAATTAATCACAGATGCAAAGTACTATCTTTGGGATGAACCATATCTCTTTAAGAGATGTGCAGATGGAGTAATCCGTAGATGTGTGCCTAAAGAAGAAGCACAGCAGATCCTTTGGCATTGCCATGGATCACAGTATGGAGGACATTTTGGAAGTGAACGAACAGCCACAAGAGTCCTCCAAAGTGGCTTCTACTGGCCTACTCTCTATAAAGACTCCCGAGCATTTGTGCTTAACTGTGATAGTTGCCAAAGATCAGGCAACCTGCCTCACAGTTATGCCATGCCTCAACAAGGAATCTTGGAGATTGAGTTGTTTGATGTATGGGGCATTGACTTCATGGGACCTTTCCCACCATCATACTCAAACACCTATATTCTGGTGGCAGTGGATTACGTATCCAAATGGGTGGAGGCTATTGCAACACCCACTAATGACACTAAAACAGTGTTAAAATTCCTCCAGAAACATATCTTCAGCAGATTTGGTATCCCTAGAGTGTTAATCAGTGATGGGGGTACTCATTTCTGTAATAAACAGCTCTACTCTGCTTTAGTACGTTATGGAGTCAACCACAGGGTGGCTACTCCATATCACCCACAAACTAATGGGCAGGCTGAAGTCTCAAATAGAGAACTTAAAAGAATCCTGGAACGGACTGTAATTAACCGTAGAAAGGATTGGGCGAGAAGCTTGGATGATGCTCTATGGGCATACAGAACAGCATTTAAGACCCCTATAGGGACCTCTCCATACCAGCTGGTGTATGGAAAGGCATGTCACTTGCCAGTGGAACTGGAACACAAGGCCTACTGGGCAACCAGATTCCTGAACCTTGATGCCAAGTTAGCTGGAGAAAAACGATTGCTCCAGTTAAATGAGCTAGAGGAATTTAGACTCAATGCTTTCGAAAATGCAAAAATTTACAAAGAGAAAGCAAAAAGATGGCATGATAAGAAATTGTCATCCAGAGTCTTTGAGCCAGGACAGAAAGTTCTGCTATTTAATTCAAGGCTCAAATTATTCCCTGGGAAATTAAAATCCCGGTGGAGAGGTCCATATGTAATCACAAGCGTATCACCATATGGATACATAGAACTTCAGGATAGTGACTCTAACAAAAAGTTCATTGTTAATGGACAAAGAGTTAAACACTATCTTGAAGGTAATCTCGAGCAAGAATGCTCAAGACTGAGACTTAATTGAAGATCAGTGATAGTCCAGCTAATGACATTAAAGAAGCGCTTGCTGGGAGGCAACCCAGCCATGTACAAAGTTTAATTACTAATTAAATAAATTTTCTTTCTTTACAGGTTTAGGTCTAAGTATCTTCAAAGGTGAAATAGCAAATTTACTGAAGTCCCAAGAGTTACAGAGAAATTTGGAAGCTCACTGGCATGAAAAAGCCAGTAAGAAACATGTGGGCGTTAAACGCCCAAAAGAAGCACCCACTGGGCGTTTAACGCCAGTAAGGGTAGCCTTCTGGGCGTTAAACGCCAGAAAGGAGCATCTTCTGGGCGTTAAACGCCAGAAAGATGCACCTTCTGGGCGTTTAACGCCAATCTGCCAGCATTCTGGGCGTTTAGAAAAACGTCCAGTAAAGAAGGACTTCCTGGCGTTCAACGCCAGAAAGAAGCATCACATGGGCGTTGAACGCCCAGGAGAAGCAACATGTGGGCGTTAAACGCCCAAACCATGCACCATGTGGGCGTTTAACGCCAGGATGGTGGGAGGAGGTACAATTTCGTTTTTCTTTGCATTTTTTCAAAATTTTTATGTTTCAATTCATGATTTCTTGCATAAACATATTTTAAATTATCACTTTCAATTCCAAAAGTTTTTATCCTAATTTCTAAAATCCCTTTTTCAAAAATATTAAATATATCTTAATCCATAAAGCCAAATGGCTTTCCAATTCAAGCCATCATCTTTTCAAATTTGTTTCCAACACATCAATAATTCCTTTAAGAAAATCCTCTTCAAAATTAAATTTCAAAATTATCTTCTAAATTATGATTCATATCTTTTCCTTTTTAAAATTATATCTTTTTAAAATTATATCTTTTTCTGATCATAATTTTTAAAATCATATCTTTTATCTTATCTCTATCTTATTTTTTGAAAATTTCCCACCCCCCATCCCTTTATATTATATTCGGCCTCCTCCTCATCCTCTTCATCCAACACTTGCTCTCCTTCTATCCCTCTTCTTTCTTCTCCTTTGCTTGAGGACAAGCAAAACTCTAAGTTTGGTGTGCTTATCCGTGATCACAAAAATATACTCACTTAAGATCATGGCCCCTAAAGGAAAGCAAACCACCCCAAGAGGGAAGAAAGAAAGCGCTCCAAAGCCACTTTGGAATCAAGGGAAGTTCTTAACTAAAGAACATTCAGACCATTACTACAAGATAATGAGTCACAGATCAGTGATCCCGGAAATCAGATTTGATCTGAAAGAAGATGAATATCCGGAGATCCAAGAGCAAATTCGAAACAGGAATTGGGAAATTCTGGCCAATCCTGAAACGAAAGTGGGGAAGAATATGGTTCAGGAATTCTATGCTAATCTATGGCAGACAGAAAGGTAAAGAATCATTGGAGCTGCTCTCTTTGACCATAAGACCTTAGTCAGAGGAAAGATCATTCATACCAATTCTGACAAGATCAGGGAGATATTCAAGATTCCTCAACTGAAAGATGATCCAGACTCCTTCAGTAGGAGAATGATGAGGGTCAATAAAGGGTTGGACAAGGTTCTGGAGGATATATGCATCCCTGGAGCCAAGTGGACTACCAGTACAACTGGCATCCCAGTTCAACTCAAAAGAGAAGATCTAAAACCAGTAGCCAGAGGCTGGCTGGATTTTATTTGTCGTTCCATATTGCCCACCAGCAACCATTCTGAAGTTACCATCAAAAGAGCTGTCATGATTCACTGCATCATGTTGGGAAAAGAAGTGGAAGTCCATCAGCTGATCTCCTGTGAGCTATATAAAATAGCAAACAGGAATTCTAAGGACGCTAAATTGGCTTATCCAAGCCTAGTTTCTATGCTTTGCAAAGATGCTGGAGTAAAGATGGGAATAACTGAATATATCCTAATTGAAAAGCCCATTACTGGAACATCAATGGTCAGGCAACAGCAACAAGAGGATTCTGCCAGAAGGAGAGCACAAGAAGCCCTCCCAGAACTGCCCAAATTCGAATATTGGGAACAGCTTGAGGCTTCTATTTCCAGATTGCAAGAAGCTATGGATCAAATAAAGGAAGAACAGAATAATCAAGGTAGCATGATTTGCAAACTGCTCAAGGAACAGGAGGAGCAAGGGCGTGATCTAAGGGAGCTGAAGCGCCAAAAATTAATCCTTGAACCACACCCCAAAGAATTTAAGGAGCATCCACTCCTCAAAACAACAGGTTGCTGAGTTCCAATTTTTCTGTTTTAACTTAGTGATAATTATTCCTTTTAGAAGTTGACCTTAGAAGATATTTAGTAGTAATTAGGAGGTCTATTTTAATTTTATTTCCAATTAAGCTATAATTTATTTTTCTCATCATCATTAGGCATGAATAAAGTAGTAGATTTTCTTTTAGAATACAGAAGTAATTTATATTTTTCGAGTTCTTAATAATAAAATTTATAATTAATTATATGTGGTGGCAATACTTTTTGTTCTCTGAATGAATGCTTGAACAGTGCATAATATGTACTTTGAATTTGATGAATATTGGCTCCTGAAAGAATGAGGAACACGAAAAATATTGTTGATGATCTGAAAGATCATGAAATTGATTCTTGAAGCAAGAAAAAGCAGTCAAAAAAAAAACACAATATTCACAAGCCATGGGCACTAGCCAAGAATAAAAAGGATCCAAGGCTTTGAGCATCAATGGATAGGAGGGCCCAAGGAAATAAAAATCCAGGCCTAAGCGGCTAAAACCAAGCTGTCCCTAACCATGTGCTTGTGTCATGAAGGTCCAAGTGAAAAGCTTGAGACTGAGTGGTTAAAGTCATGATCCAAAGCAAAAGAGTGTGCTTAAGAGCTCTGGACACCACTGACTGGGGACTCTAGCAAAGCTGAGTCATAATCTGAAAAGGTTCACCCAGTTATGTGTCTGTGGCATTTATGTATCCGGTGGTAATACTGGAAGACAAAGTGCTTAGGGCCACAGCCAAGACTCATAAAAATAACTGTGTTCAAGAATCAACATACTACACTAGGAGAGTCAATAATACTATCTGAATTCTGAGTTCCTAAGGATGCCAATCATTCTGAAAATTTAAAGATACAGGGAGATGCCAAAACTGTTCAGAGACAAAAAGCTACAAGCCCCGCTCATCTAATAAGAATCTGAGCCTCATTTAAAACTCAAGAATATTATTACTTCTTTATTTCTGTAGATCCTATTTTATTCATCTAGTTGCTTGAGGACAAGCAACAGTTTAAGTTTGGTGTTGTGATGAGCGGATATTTTATACGCTTTTTGGGGGTAATTTCAGGTAGATTTTAGCATGTTTCGGTTAGTTTTTAGTAAAATAATATTAGTTTTTAGGCAAAAATCATATTTCTGGACTTTACTATGAGTTTGTGTGTTTTTCTGTGATTTCAGGTATTTTCTGGCTGAAATTGAGGGAGCTGAGCAAAAATCTGACTTAGGCTGAAAAAGGACTGCTGATGCTGTTGGATCCTGACCTCCCTGCACTCGAAATGGATTTTCTGGAGCTACAGGAGTCCAATTTGCGCGCTCTTAACGGCGTTGGAAAGTAGACATCCAGGGCTTTCCAGCAATATATAATAGTCCATACTTTGCGCAAGGATAGACGACGTAACTTGGCGTTAAACGCCAAGTTCATGCTGCTGTCTGGAGTTAAACGCCAGAAAAACGTCATTATCCGGAGTTGAACGCCCAAAACACGTCATAACCTGAAGTTTGACGCCAAGAAAGGCCTCTACACGTGGAAAGCTTTAGTCTCAGCCCCAGCACACACCAAGTGGGCCCCAGAAGTGGATTTCTGCACCAATTATCTTAGTTTATTCATTTTCTGTAAACCTAGGTTACTAGTTTACTATTTAAACAACTTTTACAGACATTTCTTGTACCTCATGACATTTTCAGATCTGAATTATATACTTTGTGACGGCATGAGTCTCTAAACTCCATTGTTGGGGGTGAGGAGCTCTGCAGCGTCTCGATGATTTAATACAATTCCTTTGTTTTCCATTCAAACACGCTTGTTCTTATCTAAGATGTTTATTCGCGCTTAATCGTGAAGAAGGTGATGATCCGTGACACTCATCACCTTCCTCAATCCATGAACGTGTGCCTGACAACCACCTTCGTTCTACATCAGACTGAATGAATATCTCTTAGATTCCCCAACAGAATCTTCGTGGTATAAGCTAGATAGATGGCGGCATTCATGAGAATCCGGAAAGTCTAAACCTTGTCTGTGGTATTCCGAGTAGGATTCCGGGATTGAATGATTGTGACGTGCTTCAAACTCCTGAGGGCTGGGCGTTAGTGACAGACGCAAAAGAATCAATGGATTCTATTCCAACCTGATTGAGAACCGACAGATGATTAGCCGTGCTGTGACAGAGCATAGGAACGTTTTCACTGAGAGGATGGGAAGTAGCCACTGACAACGGTGACACCCTACATAGAGCTTGCGATGGAAGGAACCTGCGTGTGAGAAGAGGATTTCAAGGAAGAGTTGAAGTCAGAGGACAAAGCATCTCCAAAACTCCAACATATTCTCCAATACTGCAAAACAAGTAACATTGTTCCCTCTTTTATTTTTATAATCAAATCTAGTAATTTCATTTTTAATCCAAATAACCTTGTTGACATCCTAACTAAGACTAATAAAATAAATATTGATTGCTTCAAACCAATAATCTCCGTGGGATCGACCCTTACTCACGTAAGGTATTACTTGGACGACCCAGTGCACTTGCTGGTTAGTTGAACGAAATTGATTTTGGATCAGGCTCTATTATCATATTCCATAAAGAGATACAATTTCGTCCACCAAACATGCACTCTAAGCTTACTCAGCTTTTGAGGAGGAAAGAACTTGGCTAAAAAAGCCGCGACCAGCTTATCCCAAGAGTTCAGGCTATCTTTAGGTTGAGAGTCCAACCATACTCTAGCTCTGTCTCTTACAGAAAAAGGGAAAAGCATAAGCCTGTAAACCTCGGGATCAACCCCATTGGTCTTAACAGTATCACAGATATGCAAGAATTCAGTTAAGAACTGAAAAAGATCTTCTGATGGAAGTCCATAAAACTTACAATTCTGTTGCATCAGAGAAACTAATTGAGGCTTTAGCTCAAAATTGTTTGCTCCAATGGTAGGGATTGAGATGCTTCTTCCATGCAAGTTGGAATTTGGTGCAGTAAAGTCACCAAGCATCTTTCTTGCATTGTTGTTGGGTTCGGCTGCCATATCCTTTTCCTGTTTGAAAATCTCAGTGAGGTCATCTTCAGAGTACTGTGCTTTAGCTGCTCTTAGCTTCCTTTTCAAGGTCATTTCAGGTTCAGGATCAGCTTCAACAAGAATGCCTTTTTCCTTGTTCCTACTCATATGAGAGAGAAGAAAACAAAAAAAGTATGGAATCCTCTATGTCAAAGTATAGAGATTCCTTTATGTGAGTAGAAGAAGAAAAGAATAGAAGAAGGAGAAGAGAAAAATTCAAACACAGAGGAGAAGAGAGTGTTCGAATTTTGAGATGAAGAGAAGTGTTAGTAAATGAATAAATAAATAGAAAAAGATGAGAGAGAGAGGTAATTCGAATATTAACTGAAAGAAAAAAATATTTTTGTTTTTATTTTAATTATTAATTAAAATTCAAAAATTAAGAGAAGAAATAAAATTAAAATTAAAATTTGAAATAATTAGTTAATTAAAAGAATTTTGAAAAAGGGTGAGGAATTTTCGAAAATTAGAGAGAGAATTAGTTAGGTGGTTTTGAAAAAGATAAGAAATAGTAAAGCAAACAAAGAAATCAATTAATTAGTTGAAAAATATTTGAAAATCAATTTTGAAAAGATAAGAAGTTAGAAAAGATTTTGAAATTTAAGTTTGAAAAAGATATGAATTGAAAAAGATATGATTAAAAAAGATATGATTGAAAATTATTTTGAAAAAGATTTGAAAAAGAAATTTAGAAGGATTTGATTTTTAAAATTAAAATTGATTACTTGACTAACAAGAAACTAAAAGATATGATTCTAGAATTTAAAGATTGAACCTTCCTTAACAAGAAAGTAACAAACTTCAAATTTTTGAAATCAATCACATTAATTGTTAGTAAAGTTTTCGAAAATTTCAAATGAAATTAAGAAAAAGATTTTGAAAATCAATTTTTTTTTGTTTTTTTAAAAAAATTTCGAACATATAAAAGAAAAATGAAAAAGATTTGATTTTTGAAAAAGTTTTGAAAAGATAAGATTTTTAAAATCGAAATCTTGACCTGACTAACAAGAAACAACTTATTTTAAAAATTTTTGACTAAGTCAACCCAAAGATTTCAAAAATTATGAGTAAAATAAGGGAAAGATATTTTTTGATTTTTTAATGATGAGAGAGAAAAACACAAAAATGACTCACAACATGAAAATTTTGGATCAAACCCAATGATGCAAGACACCAAACTTAGAGATTTTTCATGTTTAGACACTAATAATTCAAAAATGCATATGAAAAACAACAAAAGACACAAAACAAGAATATATGAAGATTAAACAAGAAGACTTGTCAAGAACAACTTGAAGATCAAGAAAAATGCAATGCATGAATTTTTGAAAATTTTTAGAAAATTAAAAAGATGCAATTGACACCAAACTTAAAAATTGACACTAGACTCAAACAAGAAACACAAAATATTTTTTGGTTTTATGATTTTATTATTTTTTTTGGATTTTTCGAAAATTAATTGTGGAAAAACGAAAAAGAAGAAAAATTTTTAAAAGATTTTTGAAAACTTTTTGAAAATAAAATAATGGTTAAAACAAGAAGAAAATTACCTAATCTGAGCAACAAGATGAACCGTTAGTTATCCAAACTCGAACAATCCCCAGCAACGGCGCCAAAAACTTGGTGCACGAAATTGTGATCTCAATGGCGCCAACAACTTGGTACGCACAATTGTAATATCATTCTTTTTCACAACTTCGCACAACTAACCAGCAAGTGCACTGGGTCGTCCAAGTAATAAACGTTACGTGAGTAAGGGTCGATCCCACGGAGATTGTCAGCTTGAAGCAAGCTATGGTCACCTTGTAAATCTCAGTCAGGCGGATTCAAATGGTTATGGAGTTTTAATAATTTAAAAGATAAATAAACATAAAATAAAGATAGAGATACTTATGTAATTCATTGGTGGGAATTTCAGATAAGTGTATGGAGATGCTTTATCCCTTCTGAATCTCTGCTTTTTCCTATTGCCTTCATCCAATCCTTCATACTCCTTTCTATGGCAAGCTGTATGTTGGGTGTCACCATTGTCAATGGCTACTTCCCGTCTTCTCAGTGAAAAAGGTCCTCTACGGTTTCCCGTATGGCTAATCAGCTGTTGGTTCTCGATCGTGTAGGAATAGGATTTACTATCCTTTTGCGTATGTCACCACGCCCTACAGTCGCGAGTTTGAAGCTCGTTACAGTCATCCCATCCCAGATCATACTCAGAATACCACAGACAAGGTTTAGACTTTCCGGATCTCAAGAATGCTGCAAATAGGTTCTAGCTTATACCACGAAGACTATGATCGCAAGGAATTAAAGGCTCTATTTTCAGGAGAGGCAATCAAACGCAAGGACCAGGAATCCAATAGATACACATTCAAGCTTGTTTTCATGTAGAACGGAAGTGGTTGTCAACCACGCATTCATGAGTGAGAATGGTGATGAATGTCACATAATCATCAGATTCATCATATTCTTGTGTGCGAATGAATATCTTAGAATATGAATAAGCATGAATTGAATAGAAAACAGTAGTACTTTGCATTAATACTCGAGGAACAGCAGAGCTCCACACCCTTAATCTATGGTGTGTAGAAACTCCACCGTTGAAAATACATAAGTGATAAAGGTCCAGGCATGGCCGTGAGGCTAGCCCCAATGTCTAAGATCGCATAAACTGATCAAAGATAGATACCCAGATGAGAGTACAATAGTAAAAAGTCCTATTTATACTAGACTAGTTACTAGGGGTACATAAATGAGTAAGGAGGTCAGAATTCAACAGTATCTGCAGTCCTGTATCAGCCTCTGAATCAGATTTTTGCTTAGGTCCCTCAATTTCAGCCAGAAAATATCTGAAATCACAGAAAAATACACAAACTCATAGTAAAGTCCAGAAATGTGAATTTTGGTTAAAAACTAATAAAGATATACTAAAAACTAACTAAATCATACTAAAAACTATGTAAAAACAATGCCAAAAAGCGTATAAATTATCCGCTCATCATCCAGCGCAACAAATAAGGTAATCCTCAACGTCAACTTGTCTATCGCAGCAAGAGAGAGAATCCTCAATCTCAACTTGCCCAGTTACTTCAATAGCAATATACATTTAGTTCACAGCATGCCAAGAATCACCTTTCCTCAAATCATTTTCATTTAAAACTAAAACCAATTTTGTTATAACGTTTTCCATAACCTTCAAAATGACATCATTCTAAATCCGTTCTCTTTCATAAAACTCATATTTACTCAATCAAAATCTCCCAAACCAAGTTCAAAACCATTTTCGAGTGTAAATCTCTTTTAAAAGACTCAAGAAAATTATTTATTTTAAATTCGCTAAATACTTTTCAAAACATAACCCTTTCATTAAAAATAATCAAATAAAAGTTTTTCTCCAATTTACTAACCTTCTCAAAGACTAAAAAATCATCTCTCTTTACCAATCAAATTTAAATATTGTAAATTCACCAAACTTCTCAAAAGGTAATACATTATTTCAAACCCAAAACATAACTATTTTCATATTGAATCGAACTCAAAACATAATTCCTTTTTTAAATAATTCAAACTCAAAACATAATTCTCTTTTCAAATAAATCAAACTTGAAACATGAACCTTTCCTTAATGAATCGAATTCAAAATGGTAAATAAAACCCAAAACATAATTAAATTCTTTCTTTAATAAATCAAATTCAAAACGTAATCATTTTCTTAATAAATCAAAACCAAATAATATAATTTTTAAATCCAAATTTTTCTAAATAATCACTTCAAATGAAGTATCCAATTTTAAAAAAAATTTCGGTAGCATTTCCTCTAAAATTCAGACTTTGCCACCCTTCTCGGCTCCCAACCAAACCATTTCTCAACCTCTTTTTCAAATCATTTCCAAAATCAGACCAATTTCAATATCTCAAATAATTTTCAATTCTCAAAATTATTTCCGATAAATTAAACAAAATCAACTCTAATATCTCAAATCATTCTATCATAATCTAGAAATAATTTCAAGAAACCAGTCTATCAATGACCAACTCAATAAACTAAATTAACAAAGAATAACCAGCCTTCTCAATAATTTAATAAATTAAACTCGTTTCAAATATCAAAATATTTACAAGTCTTAAATTATTTTAGCAACTACCAATTAAAAAAAATAGATTAATAAATCAGAATTTTCAATGAGTCCAACAAAATCATGAAACCAATATAACCAATCAAGAGACCACTTTAACAACAACCAATCAGGTAGACAATTACATTTATTTAAAGCAACTCAAATCAATCCATAAGACTCACATAATCACCAAATAAATATATTTTTGCATTAATATCGACCTATAACAAGTCTTGACAATAAAATGAGTTTAAGAAAAGCACCCATACCTCGATTGTTGAAACTTAAAAACTCTAAAACGTGTCAAAAACTTGTTTTTCTTCCGATACACAATAGCGGCAGCCATAACCATAGCTCCAAACCACTCGCAACAACAACGACAACTATGATCGCAACCTGTAAGAATGGAACTCGACCCTATCGCAATACCGGCCACAAAAACCTCCTGGTGGTGAGATTTATGGCGAAGAACTCCGGCAGTGGCGGAAACCCTTTCTCCAGCGACGGTGGTGGCCTCCAACAACAGCAACAGTAGCAAATCGACGGTGATTGAGGCACGACAGTGACGGGCTCAATCCTTTTCCATGACTTTCTCTCTCCTAACGCATTCTTACTCAACGGCGCTGGGTGGCACGAGTCTGGCAATGGCAACGTGTATGTCCACAACGACGATGACGGAACGGGACACGACGACAACTTCTTCTCGTCCCTCACGTGCGACACGACGGCGCTCTTCTGCCTTCTCTCTCTTCCTTCCTTCTCTCTTCTTCTCCCTTGTAGTGTAGCTCTCCTTCCATTTTTTCCCTTTCTGTTCATGTGTGTGTGTGAAGAGAAGTGAGTGTGAGGTGAGAGTGGGCTAGGATTTTGTATGTGTCATTTAGGTTAGGATTTTGGGTAAATTAGGTATAAGGGTAGTTTGGTAATTTTAATAAAATTTGGGTTAGCAAAGTAATTGAAAATCAATTTAATCAAACAATAATTATATATATAAATATATTTTATTCATCGACTTTCAAATTATTTTTAAATAAGTATTCTAATTTAAAATATAAGATAATATGCCTCATTTTCTGTATTCATAAAAATAAAAGTATTAAATTCCAATTCTCAATTATTTAAATCAAATGATATAAAATTCTTATTATTTTATAATTACTAAACTCTATACTCTAAATATGAAAATTATTCAATAATTATAAAATTAGATAAAAATTATAATATAATTAGTTTTAATAAAATAACTTCTGAAATTAAAGTCTTTAATGAATAAATAAATTAAAATTGACTCATAATAAAATTTATCAAAAATTTTGGATATTACACTAGTACTAGTATAATAAGAAATGAAACAAATGTAAAAATAATAAAAGATGTATATATTATAAAAAAAATACAAATAGTATTTTAACTTATGAATCTATTATATATATATATATATATATATATATATATATATATATATATATATATATATATTCTATTATATAAAAATCAAATTTCTGCATTTAATGATAGAGCTAGTGTGGCATGCTTTTGAGAGTATTTTTCGATTTATTTTTTTAACTCATTAAATATAATTTACTGCGATAAATTAATTATACTAACTAATTGATTTGATTAGATATTTAAATATCACACAATTTATTATAATTTATATCAATTTATTTTGATATTATTTTATAATTTATTTCTTTTAATATTCTAGTAGTACTTTTTAATTTATTTATTTTAATTTATGAAATCAAATTAATTATACTAATTATGTGTATTAATTAATTAATTTGATTAATTTATTAGTCATTTAAATAATAAATCTATGAATAAAATAGGCAATTGAGATATTTTTAATTAATAATGATATCAAATCAAATCAAATCATATCTATTGAGTCATGTAACACCCTACTACACATAGCTTTATGCTTAAGTGGTAAAACAGAGGTGGTGTGATATTACGACCTCTAAAATGAAATGTATATACATATAATAATTGAAAGAATGTTATATACCAGGAGCATTGAAGGATAGGTAAAGAAAAATTACAAAATTAAAAGTGTAATACTCAGGATTAAGGTTTACTTGCGTACGAAGAAAGCATAGGACCATACATACATATATATATAGAAAGTGAGAATAGAAGGTCAATGATACAAAATAAACAAGCTCCTAACTCAGCCTGCAAAGCTAAAGCTGGCCGAAGAATATTTACATACATACATATAAAATTCATAACCCAAAATACACAAAAAAATCCTAGTGCTCCATAAACCTCTATGAAGTACAAAAGTAAATTAACTCTATAAGAGGGTTCTATACATGAGCATATATCTAAATAGCACAAAATATAAAGTCCCAAAAAACCCACTTTGCTGTCAGAATTCCAAACGCCTGACGAGGTGCCTCTCGATATGCATCTAAAAAACACAAATATCCATATGAAATGAAAATCGGAGGTTCTCAACATGGTAATGGTGCCGCATACATAAGATATAAGGTCCCGAGAAATGCAGAGACAATCCTAGAACCCTGACATTTAAATTATAAAGCTTAAAGATTTAAAAGGAAAAACCCATAAATAAGGGTGGTAATCTAAGGTTCCTAAACTTAACCAAAACTCTATCCCAACCCTCCATCATCTGCTTTCCTCCAAGACCTCCAAATCTGGTGTAACCACATAGACAAGCAAGCAGACAATGGCAAACTCAATTAGAATACAAGTAAAGCAGATAGCATGTATAACAATTAAGCATGCTAAATTCACACGCATTTCCAATTAAAGTATGGTGCACGAAATTGTGATCATCAATGGCGCCATCAACATGGTACGCTCAATTGTAATCTCAATTCTTTATCACAACTTCGCACAACTAACCAGCAAGTGCACTGGGTCGTCCAAGTAATAAACCTTACGCGAGTAAGGGTCGATCCCACGGAGATTGTTGGTATGAAGCAAGCTATGGTCATCTTGTAAATATCAATCAGGCGGATTCAAATGGTTATAGAGGATTAATGATTAAAAGATGAATAAAATATAAAGTAAAGATAGAGATACTTATGTAATTCATTAGTGAGAATTTCAGATATTTTGGGCATCACCGTTGTCAATGGCTACAGTCCCATCCTCTCAGTAAAAATGTTCAACGTGCTCTGTCACAGCACGGCTAATCATCTGTCGGTTCTCAATCAGGTTGGAATAGAATTCAGTGATTCTTTTGCGTTTGTCACTAATGCCCAGCCTTCAGGAGTTTGAAGCTCATCACAGTCATTCAATCCTCGAATCCTACTTAGAATACCACAGACAAGGTTTAGACCTTCCGGATTCTCTTGAATGCCGCCATCAATTCTAGCTTATACCATGAAGATTCTGATTAAGGGATCCAAGAGATAAACATTCAAGCCTTGTTTACTTGTAGAACGGAAGTGGTTGTCAGGCACGCGTTCATAAGTGAAAATGATGATGAGCGTCACATAATCATCACATTCATCATGTTCTTGGGTGCGAATGAATATCTTAGAACAAGAATGAGCTGAATTCAATAGAAAAACAATAGTAATTGCATTAACACTCGAGGTACAGGAGAGCTCCACACCTTAATCTATGGTGTGTAGAAACTCCACCGTTGAAAATACATAAGAACAAGGTCTAGGCATGGCCGAATGACCAGCCTCCCATAATCTAAGAACTAGACGTCCAAAGATGATCCTCAGATCTCAAGTGATCAAAAGATTTCAGGATGTAAAATACAATAGTAAAAGGTCCTATTTGTAGATAACTAGTAGCTTAGGGTTTACAAAAATGAGTAAATGACATAAAAATCCACTTCCAGGCCCACTTGGTGTGTGCTTGGGCTGAGCATTGAAGCTTTCATGTGTAGAGACTTTTCTTGGAGTTAAATGCCAGCTTTTGTGCCAGTTTGGGCGTTTAACTCCCCAGCTCTGTAGGATACTCCGGCTGCTGAGATAAGATCAGAGACCAATGCGGGGAAAGGTAGGTTGCCTGTGATCTGCATATGTTGCATAGCATTCCGGATATGTCTTGGTAAATTGAGTGGCTGGTCTGTGAGGATGCACCATAGTAGAACGGCCATGTCTGCGGTGAAGGAGGACTCATGAGTACTCGGGAAGACGTAATGGGACATAATCTGTGCCCATACGTTAGCCTCTAAGGTAAGTGCGGAAGCCGAGATTCCCTTAGGACGGGAACGATGGTATCCGAAGATCCATTTGCTGCTAGGTCGAGCGATAACTCTGAGAACAGTGTCCCAGTCAAAGGTGTATGCCTGGCGCTTGATTGCGGCTTTCTGAAAGGCGTCCAATCCTTCTGGAGCAGGTGGGAGATCTAAGGCTTGCTATATGGCCTCCTCTGTAATGGGGACTTGCTTCTGGCGTAAATAGACGGACTGCAGAGTCGACAGGTGGAAGTTGGAGTAAAACTCAACAACCCAAGAAAGATTAACCTGTCGTGGCTGTCTCTGTAAGAATCCCCAATGTCTTTGTGCAATTTGTGACTCAACAAATTCAGCAATACGAGGTGGAAGTATAAGAAGGTATTCATTGTTGTAATTTCGAGCTGCCAGAATAGGAAACATCTTCTCACAGTAGCGATTTAGGAATCGTGCGGTGTCCTTGGCTGGGAAGGCTCTCTCTTTTTCATCAACCTTGATAATCCTATAATTCTTTTTGTTGAGGGTTTGACTGCAGTTGAAGAAGGTTCGGCCACTAATGCTCTCTACGTTTCCTTCCTTGCTATGGGTTTAGGGGTAGCTTTCTCTTTGCTTTTCCTGGTGGCCATTCTGGAAAAGGGAAGAGAAAGTAAGTTAAATCCAAAGAATTAAAGCAAGGAAGGGGATGGAGTGAGTGATAAACAGTGCATGGTAAAGAGGAATGAAATAAACACATGGTCATGACAACATGTGAAAAGATCATAAAAGGAAATAGAACAAGTGCATGATAGGGTGAGTAGATGCAAGATGATTATTGGCATGCCGGCAAGGGCATGAGTAGCATAGATCAAGCATCACTTCGTAACAAACTAACATGTTTGTACTGGCAATTAAATTTAATTAATAAAATAGTAAAGGAACTTTGTGAAAAACATGCTTTGAATAGTAGAAAGTATAATAGAGAAGTGCATAATGCCATATGGGCTTTTTCACAAACACATAGCATGCATGGTAAATAAGGTATAGAAAGTATTAAAGCAAACATGCAAGCAACCCTTTAAAGAAAATAATATATAATCGCCAAATAATTTGCAATAATCCACAAGCATATAATGAGGAATAATAACTCAAATAAATTTCTAACACCATGTAAAAAGGAAAGAAGAAGAAAGAAAATAAGGGTAATGAAAAGAAAAAGAAAAGAAAAGAAAATAACATATAAAATAAGAAGAATGATAAAAAAGGAAGGAGGGAAGAAGAAAATAAAACCTTGTTAATGGAGGTGAGAGAGAGAGTGTGTGAAAGGTGAAATAGAAGGAAGAAGGGAGAAGGAAGAAATAAGGAGGGAAAAGAAAAATTAGGATTTGGAGGAGAGAAAGATAAGATATTTTGGCAATTTTGGTTGAGCTGTGCAACGCACGCGTCCGCGTGATTGTGCTTCAATGAGGTACCGCGTCGGTCCGCGGTCGCGTGACCCTGTTCATGCTACTGGCACGAGGGCAGCCTCGCACCTGCACAACTCTCTGTTCAAATCGATATATTTGCCAAATTTGGGGTGATGCGATCGCGTGGGGCATGCGATCGTGTGAGTGGGCTACAGAAGGGATGACGCAGACGTGTCAGCGACACGGTCGCGTGATAGGGATGGTGCGTCCAGCACCAATCCAGCACGACTCTCACACAATATTTCGTTGTGCACCCCTTTTTACGTCGAAAATCAGGGCACGCAACTGCGTGGGGTACGCGGTCGCGTGGGAGGCCATGTGATGAGCGGATAATTTGTATGCTTTTTGGCATTGTTTTTAGTATGTTTTTAGTATGATCTAGTTAGTTTTTAGTATATTTTTATTAGTTTTTAGTTAAAATTCACTTTTCTGGACTTTACTATGAGTTTGTGTGTTTTTCTGTGATTTCAGGTATTTTCTGGTGATGTGTGGAAAACGATCCAACACAAAACTCACCGGCAAGTGTACCGGGTCGCATCAAGTAATAATAACTCACATGAGTGAGGTCGATCCCACAGGGATTGAAGGATTGAGCAATTTTAGTTTAGTGGTTGATTTAGTCAAGCGAATCAAGTTTTGGTTGAGTAGGTTGAATTTAACAGAAGATAAATTGCTTGAAATGTAAAGGGAGAGGGGAAATTGCAGGAAATTAAAGAACAGAAAAGTAAAATAGACTGAATCTTAAAGAACAAGAAATTAAATGACTGAAACTTAAAGTGCAAGAAATGTAAATTGCAGTAACTTAAATGACAAGGAATGTAAATTGCTTGAATGTAAAAGGGATTTGAGGACTGGGATTGCAGAATCTAAACAGAGAGAAAGTAAATTGCAACAATTAAGAGAGCAGAAATTGAATCAGAAGCAATAAGCATTTGAACAGAAAGGAAATAAAGTGCAGCAGAGGTTCACAGAAGAACCAAAAGTAAATCGTGGTATCAGGTCTCAAGAGATTAGGTAGCAGAGCCTAGATCTCTATTTGCCTTCACAGATCCAAGTTCACAAAGCAATTGGCAAGAAATTGAAGAGGAAACAGTAAAGAGAATGTAAATTGATTCAATTTTGCAGAAAAGAAAATAAAGAGTTCTTGAGTGAGGATTGAGACAGAATTTCCTCAATTCCAAACACCCAAGAATTAAAACAAAGAAATTAAAAAGACCCAAGCAAGAACGAGGAAGAAGAGAGATCAATTCTCCTCCCCAATTCTCTGAAATCTCAGTGAAGACACCAAGAGAAATTCCCAAGTGCAGAAAGAAAGTTCTAAGCTCAAAGAAAGTGCAAAATTCAAAAGCTAAGCAAAAGGTAAGTCAAAAGGTTCTAATTACATCAAACTAGCTCCTATTTATACACTTTCTATTCTTGGATTTTGGGATTTGGATGGGCTTTTGATTTGGTGAAGAAATGAATTCAAATGGGGTTTTAATTTGAATTTTCGGCCCATGAGAAGTTGCTCCCAGGAGGCTGCCCTGCCCTTGTGGAGGGCAGGGCAGAAAATTGGTGCCTGGTGCATGAGATTGGTGCGGCGTTGGTGCGGCTGGTGCGAGTTTGGTGCGCCCTGATGCGTGAGATGCTGCCCTGCCCGCGCCAAGGGCAGGGCAGGAAAAGTTGGTGCTGCCAGGGACGAGCGTTGCGCGCGCTGAGGCTGCCAGGAACGAGACTTGGTGCGCCAGGATCGTGCGTGATGCGCCAGGATGCTGCCCTGCCCTCGCGGAGGGCAGGGCAGGAAATTTTGGTGCTGCCAGATGCTGCCAGGGACGAGAGTTGGTGCGCCAGAGTTGCTTCTTGGTGCGCCACACACAAGATTCTGCCCTGCCCGCGCAGAGGGCAGGGCAATGTTCCCTCTTCCACGTCCCGTGTTCGAAACACGGCTGGGGCACAAATTCAATTAATTTCCTTGGCTTCTTGGCACGGCAATCAACCTTAGTTCTTGGCTTCCTCATGGTTCCTTGTTCGAGTCTTGTGGCATGCATGGGTGACATTTTCCCTTGAATTTCTTTCCTTGGAGAGCCCGATTCTGCCCTCCACAAGGGCAGGGCAAGGTTCTCTTCCTCTTGGTCTCAAGGCACATTTTGTGCTCTGCCCTTGTAGTGGGCAGGGCAGAGTTGCCTTCCTTGGTTGGTTCCTCTATGTTGCCCTCCTAGAGGGCAGTGTGCCCTTGTGGAGGGCAATGTTGCCTCCCCCTTGCATGCGGCACGCTTCTTATTGCTTCGGACACGCTTTCCCTTCCTTGGCTACACTTCTTAGGCCACGCTTTTCCTTTTCTTTTCTTTTCTTCACCTACAATAAACCAAAACAACCACTCCAAGTATCACTAAATTCAAGAGGCTTATAAATCAATTAAAATTCAATTAAAATTAGCTTAAACCTCATGATTTAACATTAATTCCATGGTGGTTGCTTGATTTAGAGAAGTTATGCATTTTCACTCCAAATCACTTACTTAGGATGCAAGAAAGTGCATAAATGCTAACAAAACAAGTGAAATTAGCTTGAAAAATGGGTATATGATGACTTGTCATCATCTGGCTGAAATTGAGGGACCTGAGCAAAAATCTGATTCAGAGACTGAAAAGGACTGCAGATGCTGTTGGATTCTGACCTCCCTGCACTCGAAGTGGATTTTCTGGAGCTACAGAAGCCCAATTGGCGCGCTCTCAACGGCGTTGGAAAGTAGACATTCTGGGATTTCCAGCAATATATGATAGTCCATACTTTGCCCAAGATTTGATGGCCCAAACCGGCGTACAAAGTCACCCTCAGAAATTCCAGCGTTAAACGCCGGAACTGGCACCAAAATGGGAGTTAAACGCCCAAACTGGCATAAAAGCTGGCGTTTAACTCCAAGAAGAGTCTCTACACGAAATTGCTTCATTGCTCAGCCCAAGCACACACCAAGTGGGCCCGGAAGTGGATTTTTATGTCATTTACTCATTTCTGTACACCTTAGGCTACTAGTTTTCTATAAGTAGGACCTTTTACTATTGTATGAGGGAGTCTTTCGATCTTTGGATCTTTTGATCATGTTTTTATGATTGAACCCTCTTTGGGAGGCTGGCCATTCGGCCATGCCTAGACCTTATGCTTATGTATTTTTAACGGTGGAGTTTCTACACACCATAGATTAAGGTGTGGAGCTCTGCTGTACCTCGAGTATTAATGCAATTACTATTGTTCTTCCATTCAATTCCGCTTGTTCTTTATCCAAGATATCACTTGTTCTTCAACTTGATGAATGTGATGATCCGTGACACTCATCATCATTCTCACCTATGAACAAGGTGACTGACAACCACTTCTGTTCTACAAGCAACCAAGGCTCTAGTGAATATCTCTTGGATTCTTTAACCGGAATCTTCGTGGTATAGGCGAGAACTGATGGCGGCATTCAAGAGAATCCGGAAGGTCTAACCTTGTCTGTGGTATTCTGAGTAGGATTCAATGATTGAATGACTGTGACGTGCTTCAAACTCCTGAGGGCGGGGCGTTAGTGACAGACGCAAAAGAATCACTGGATTCTATTCCGGCCTGATTGAGAACCGACAGATGAATTCCGCTATGCTGTGACAGAGCATATGCAATCACTTTCACTGAGAGGATGGGAGGTAGCCACTGACAACGGTGAAACCCTTGCTTAAGCTTGCCATGGAAAGGAGTAAGAAGGATTGGATGAAGACAGTAGGAAAGCAGAGAGACGGAAGGGAAGGCATCTTCATGCGCTTATCTGAAGTTCCTACCAATGAATTACATAAGTATCTCTATCTTTACCTTTGTGTTATTTTCATTCATCACCATTACTATTTGAGTTTGCCTGACTAAGATTTACAAGATGACCATAGCTTGCTTCAATACTAACAATCTCCGTGGGATCGACCCTTACTCGCGTAAGGTTTATTACTTGGACGACCCAGTGCACTTGCTGGTTAGTTGTGCGAAGTTGTGTAATGCCATGGTATTGAGCTACCAAGTTTTTGGGGTTCATGACCAGGGATTATGAGAGTTGTGAAAAAGTATTGTTCACAATTTCGCGCACCACCATGAATCCCATGTGACGTGGACGCGTCAACGACGTGGTCATGTGGGATGATTTGTGCCACTGGCACGCCTCCAGCCATGCTCCAGCGAAACTCTCTGTTCATTTTTTTATTTTCTCACCTCTCCTGTCGACGCGGACGCGTCACTGATGCGGTCGCGTCGCGTGACCTCCATGTTTTTTTAAATAAAAGTATGCAAATGCAGATGCATGAAGGTACTGATAAGGAGAAGAGTTATTGACTAGTAAAAACTAAAAATAGAAAGAAAAGAATGATCATACCATGGTGGGTTGTCTCCCACCTAGCACTTTGCTTTAACGTCCGTAAGTTGGACGCTCCACTAGCTCAAACTTCTGCTATGTGGGGATCTTCCAAGAGGAAGATCTCAAGCTCTTTGTTTTTCTGCATCTTCTTTCCATGGTACAGCTTCAGACGTTGTCCATTAACTTTGATAAGTTCAAAGCTTGAAGGGTGGCTTAGGTGATAAACTCCGTATGGTTCGGCCTTCTCTACTCTGTATGGACCTTCCCATTTTGATCTCAACTTGCCTGGCATGAGCCTCAGTCGAGATTTGTAAAGGAGGACTAAATCCCCAGGTTGGAACTCTTTTCTCTTGATGTGCTGATCATGTATAGCCTTCATCTTCTCCTTGTATATTCTTGAGTTCTCATAAGCTTCTAGGCGAATGCTCTCCAGTTCTTGCAGTTGCAACTTACTTTCAGCTCCATCTTGCTCAATTCCCATGTTGCACTCCTTGACTGCCCAAAAGGCTCTGTGCTCTACTTCAACTGGGAGATGACAAGCTTTTCCATAAACTAAGCGGAAAGGACTCATCCCAATGGGTGTTTTATATGCTGTCCTGTATGCCCATAGTGCATCTTGTAGCTTGGTGCTCCAGTCTTTTCTATGAGGTTTGACTATCTTCTGCAAGATACGCTTTATCTCTCTGTTGGACACCTCGGCTTGCCCATTGGTCCGAGGATGGTATGCTGTTGCAACCTTATGAATAATCCCAAGCTTCTTCAGTAATCCTGTTAGTCTCCTGTTACAAAAATGGGTGCCTTGATCGCTCATGATTGCTCGTGGTGATCCAAAGCGGCAAATAATATGGATTCTCACAAAGGAAACAACGGTGTTAGCATCATCAGTGCGGGTAGGAATTGCTTCCACCCATTTGGAAACGTAACCCACAGCTAACAATATATAAAAATAACCATTAGAATTTGAAAACGGACCCATGAAGTCAATGCCCCAAACATCAAAAATTTCACAGAAAAGCATAATTTGTTGAGGCATCTCATCCCTCCTGGATATATTACCAAATTTTTGGCATGGGAGACAAGATTTGCAAAACTCAGCAGCGTCTCTAAAAAGAGTAGGCCACCAGAATCCACAGTCTAAGATCTTTCTAGCTGTTCTTTGAGGGCCAAAATGTCCTCCACTCTCAGATGAGTGACAGGCCTCTAAAATGGACTGGAATTCTGAGTGAGGCACACAATGTCTAATTACCTGATCAGCGCCACATCTCCATAAATATGGGTCATCCCATATATAATATTTAGACTCGCTTTTCAGCTTGTCCCTTTGATGCTTAGAAAAATGTGGAGGAAATGTGCGACTAACTAGATAATTAGCTACAGGTGCGTACCAAGGGACTACTTCAGATACTGCTTGCAGGTTATCAAATGGAAAATTATCATCTATAGGAGTAGAATCATCCTTAATGTGCTCAAGGCGACTTAAGTGGTCTGCCACTAGATTCTGGTTACCACTCCTATCCTTTATTTCTAAATCAAATTCTTGTAATAGCAGTATCTAATGTATGAGCCTTGGTTTAGACTCTTTTTTAGATAATAGGTACTTTAAAGCTGCATGGTCCGAATACACTACTACTCTAGTACCAAGTAAATAAGCTTGGAATTTATCCAGAGCAAAAACAATAGTAAGAAGCTATTTCTCAGTAGTAGTATAATTGGATTGGGCAATGTCTAAAGTCTTAGACGCATAAGCAATAACAAAAGGATCCTCACCTTCACATTGAGCCAGCGCTGCTCCTACTGCATGGTTGGAAGCATCGCACATGATTTCAAACAGCTGGCTCCAGTCTGGTCCTTGCACAATTGGAGCTTGAGTCAGGTTGGTCTTCAACTTATCAAACACTTGTCTGCAATCCTCACTGAACTCGAATTCAATATCCTTCTGCAGTAATCTGGATAAGGGAAGTGCTACCTTACTAAAGTCCTTAATAAATCTCCTGTAAAAACCTGCATGGCTAAGGAACGAACGGACTTCCCTCACAGAGGAGGGGTAAGGTAAACTAGAAATAACATTCACCTTTGCTGGGTCTACAGAAATGCCAGTATTAGATACAACATGTCCTAGTACAATTCCTTGTTTAACCATAAAATGACATTTTTCAAAATTTAAGATAAGGTTTGTATTGACACATCTATCTAATACTCTAGATAATCCATCTAAGCAAAGGCTAAAAGAATCACCATAAACGCTAAAATTGTCCATAAAAACCTCCATACAGTCCTCAATAAGATCAGAGAAAAGACTCATCATGCACCTCTGGAAAGTAGCTGGTGCATTGCATAAGCCAAAGGGCATTCTCTTGTAAGCATAAGTCCTAAAAGGAGATGTAAAAGTAGTCTTTTCCTGATCCTCAGGAGCTATATGAATCTGGAAGTAACCTGTGTAACCATCTAGAAAGCAATAATGTGATTTACCTGACAAGCGATCCAGCATTTGGTCAATGAATGGAAGTGGGTAGTGATCCTTACGAGTGGCTTGGTTGAGATGCCTGTAATCAATGAAGACTCTCCAAGCGTTCTGTACTCTGGTTGCTATGAGCTCTCCATGCTCATTCTTCAATGTAGTGACTCCAGACTTCTTGGGTACTACTTGTACTGGGCTAACACATTCACTGTCTGAAATGGGATAAATGATACCTGCTTCCAATAGTCTGGTCACTTCCTTTTTGACAACTTCCAAAATAGTGGGATTCAGTCTTCTTTGGGGTTGGCGGACAGGTCTTGCTCCTTCCTCTAAAAATATTCTGTGCTCACATATTTGAGGGTTATTGCCTACTATGTCTGCCAAACTCCACCCAATTGCTTTCTTGTGCTTCCTTAGCACACTAAGTAACTGCTCTTCCTGTTCAGGAGTGAAGTTCTGTGCAATAATAACTGGAAACTTCTGCCCATCTTCAAGATAAGTGTATTTGAGATGTGGAGGGAGAGGTTTCAACTCTATCTTCTGGTCATGGGCAGGCTCTGGATTGTCTGGAGCTTGTGAAAATGCCGAAGTGCCCTTATTGTCAGTTAATAGAGTCCCCACACTTGGACCTTGTTCTGTGTACTGTTCTTCCAACTCTTCTTGGTGAATTTCAGCTACAGTTTTGTCTATGATATCACACTGGAAGATAGAATGATCTTCTGGAGGGTTGTTTGTGACTCCATTCAAATTGAAGATTACCATTCGGCCATCTATTTCAAAATAATATGTTCCTGAAAAAGTATCTAATTTGAATTTTGATGTCTTCAGGAATGGTCTGCCAAGTAGGACTGATGATGGCTTATCTGAGTCATTATTGGGCATCTCCAAGATATAGAAATCGGTTGGGAAAGTGAGCCCTTTAATGTTCACAAAAACATCTTCAACAACTCCAGCTACTGTAATAATGCTTTTATCTGCCAACACAAAACGAGCTGCCGACCTTTTTAAGGGAGGGAGCCTTAGAACATCATATACAGATAAAGGCATTATACTAACACATGCTCCCAAATCACACATGCTCCCAAATCACACATGCAATCATAAATTACTACACCACCAATAGTACAACTAACTATACAGGGACCTGGGTCACTACACTTTTCAGGTAATCCTCCCATTAGAGTAGATATGGAACTACCTAAAGGGATAGTTTCTAATTCATTAATTTTGTCTTTATGTATACATAAATCTTTTAGAAACTTTGCATATTTAGGTACCTGTTGAATAACATCAAAAAGGGGAACAGTTACCTCAACCTTTTTGAAGATTTCTACCATTTTGGGATCAGGTTCCAACTGCTTCCTGGGCTTTCTTGCAAGTTGTGGAAATGGAATGGGAGTGGTGTTTTCTACAATGTCTGCACCTTTTGGTGCTTCCTCCTGTGGTTGAGCTTCTTCTTCTTCAGCTATGTCCTGTATGTCCTCTTCCTCTTTAACATCTTCTATTTCTACTACCTCTTCAGCTGAGGCGTGTTTTGGTGGGCTTGGCTCCTCCTGATTCCTCTCCTGCAATGTGGTTATAGACCTTAGGGTGATGGCATTAAAACCACCCTTTGGGTTGGGTAATGGTTGAGAGGGGAGTCCACCAGAGCTTGAGGACTAGTTGTTGGAGTTGTTCATTGATCCAATCTGTGAGATAAGGGCTTGCAAAGTAGAATTCAAACCATTCAAGGTTGCATTAAAGTTATTTTCCATAGCCTGTTGTCTCCGATCAATGGCTTATAGAAATTCATCATTAGGGGATGACGAGGGATAGGTGATCTGAGAATTTTGAGGCTGTCTGAGATGAGGTACTTTGTAGGCCTGATTCTGATTCTGCTGCTGGTGGACGAAATTGTGATTCCCTTTTTCTTGTAATTGGATTTATAAAAGATGTATACTCTGAGGGCATTGTTTATTTTCTTCACAATCTCGTTCAACTAACCAGCAAGTGTACTGGGTCGTCCAAGTAATAACCTTACGTGAGTAAGGGTCGAATCCACAGAGATTGTTGGTATGAAGCAAGCTATGGTCACCTTGTAAATCTCAGTCAGGCAAATTAAACATTATTTATGGGTTTGAGGATAGGAATAATAAAAAGAAATAAATAATAAAAGGGATAGAACACTTATGCAGATTCATTGGTGGGAATTTCAGATAAGCGGATGGAGATGCTGTAGAGCTCTTGGACGCCTGCTCTCCTACTTCTTCTACTCAATCCTTCTTACTCCTTTCCATGGCAAGCTTTGTATAGGGGTTCACCATCAGCTGTGGCTACTTTCATTCCTCACGGGGAAATAACCTGTGCGGCTGTCACTCGCACAGCTAACCAGTCTGGAGGCATCACCCATGGCTGATGGCTACATCCCATCCTCGCAGTGAAAACTATGCTAACGCACTCTGTCACAGTACGGCTAATCACCGGTTGGTTCCCGCTCCTACTGGAATAGAATCCCTCTTTTGCGTCTGTCACCAACGCCCAGCAGGTTAAAGTTTGAAGCACGTCACGGTCATTCATGATCGGAATCCTACTCGGAACACCACAGACAAGGTTGGACTTTCCGGACTCCCAGGATCCTACTCAGAACACCACAGACAAGGTTGGACTTTCCGGATCCAGATGAATGCCGCCAACTATCTAACTTATACCACGAAGATTCTGTTGGGGAATCTAAGAGATACGCATTCAAGCTCTGTTGCATGTAGAACGTAAGTGGTTGTCAATCACTCGCGTTCATAAGTGAGAATAATAATGAGGGTAATTGAACTCATTACATTCATCATGTTCTTGGGTACGAATGAATATCTTGGAATAAGAATAAGAGAGAATTGAATAAAAGAAGATAGAATTTCATTAATACTTGAGGTACAGCAGAGCTCCACACCCTTAATCTATGGTGTGCAGAAACTCCACCGCTGAAAATACATAAGCAAAAGGTTCAGGCATGGCCGAATGGCCAGCCCTCTCCATGATCAAGTGACCGAATAATGAAAGACTTAAAGTGGTCAAAAGATGTCTAATACAATAGATAAATGTCCTATATATACTAGACTAGCTTCTAGGGTTTACATGAGTAAGTAATTGATGCATAAATCCACTTCCGGGGCCCACTTGGTGTGTGCTTGGGCTGAGCTTGATGAATTCACGTGTAGAGGCATTTCTTGGCGTCAAACTTCAGGTTATGACGTGTTTTGGGCGTTCAACTCCGGATCATGACGTTTTTCTGGCGTTTTACTCCAGACAGCAGCGTGTACTTGGCGTTCAACGCCAAGTTACGTCGTCATTCTTCGAATAAAGTATGGACTATTATATATTTCTGGAAAGCTCTGGATGTCTACTTTCCAACGCCGTTGAGAGCGCGCCAATTGGAGTTCTGTAGCTCCAGAAAATCCATTTCGAGTGCAGGGAGGTCAGAATCCAACAGCATCAGCAGTCCTTTTGTTAGCCTTCTTCAGAGTTTTGCTCAAATCCTTTAATTTCAGTCAGAATTTACCTGAAATCACAGAAAAACACACAAACTCATAGTAAAGTCCAGAAATGTGAATTTTAACATAAAAACTAATGAAAACATCCCTAAAAGTAGCTCAAACTTACTAAAAACTATATGAAAACAATGCCAAAAAGCGTATAAATTATCCGCTCATCACAACACCAAACTTAAATTGTTGCTTGTCCCCAAGCAACTGAAAATCAAATAGGATAAAAAGAAGAGAATATACTATAAAGTCCAAAATATCAATGAATATTAATTTAATTAGATGAGCGGGACTTGTAGCTTTTTGCTTCTGAACAGTTTTGGCATCTCACTTTTTCCTTTGAAGTTTAGAGTGATTGGCTTCTCTAGGAACTTAGAATTTCAGATAGTGTTATTGACTTTCCTAGTTAGGCATGTTGATTCTTGAACACAGCTACTTTATGAGTCTTGGCTGTGGCCCTAAGCACTTTGTCTTCCAGTATTACCACCGGATACACAAATGCCACAGACACATAACTGGGTGAACCTTTTCAGATTGTGACTCAGCTTTGCTAAAGTCCCCAGTTAGTGGTGTCCAGAGCTCTTACGCACACTCTTTTGCTTTGGATCACGACTTTAACCACTCAGTCTCAAGCTTTTCACTTGGACCTTCATGACACAAGCACATGGTTAGGGACAGCTTGATTTAGCCGCTTAGGCCTGGATTTTATTTCCTTGGGCCCTCCTATCCATTGATGCTCAAAGCCTTGGATCCTTGCTACCCTTGCCTTTTGGTTTTAAGGGCTATTGGCTTTTTCTGCTTGCTTTTTCTTTCTATTTTATTTTTTTTCGCCACTTTTTTTTTTTTTCACTGCTTTTTCTTGCTTCAAGAATCAATTCATGAATTTTTCAGTTCATCAATAACATTTCTCTTTGTTCATCATTCTTTCAAGAGCCAACAATTTTAACACTCATAAACAACAAGATCAAAAAATATGCACTGTTCAAGCATTCATTCAGAAAACAAAAATTATTGCCACCACATCAATATAATTAAATTAAATTCACTAATAATTTCGAAAATTATGTACTTCTTGTTCTTTTGAATTAAAACATTTTTCTTTTAAGAGAGGTGAAAGACTAATGGATTTTATTCATAGCTTTAAGGCATGGTTACACACTAATGATCATGAAGTAGAGACACAAAAACATAGATAAACATAACACTTAAAAACCGAAAACAGAAAGAAAATAAAGAACAAGGAATGAATCCACCTCTAGTGGCGTCTTCTTCTTGAAGGACCAATGATGTTCTTCAACTCTTCTATGTCCCTTCCTTGCCTTTGTTGCTCCTCTCTCATAGCTCTTTGATCTTCTCTTATTTCTTGAAGAGTGAGGGCGTGTTCATGGTGTTCCACCCTTAGTTGTTCCACGTTTTGGCTCAAGTCTTCTAAGGAGGTACTGAGTTGCTCCCAATAGTTGTTGGGAGGAAAGTGCATTCCATGAGGCATTTGTTGATGAACTTCCTCATGTTCTCCTTGGGGGCCGTGAGGGACTTCCCTTGTTTGCTCCATCCTTTTCTTGGTGATGGGCTTGTCTTCTTCAATGGAGACATCTCCATCTATGATAACTCCAGCTGAATAACATAGATGGCATATGAGGTGGGGGAAGGCTAGCCGTGCCATGTATGAAGGCTTGTCAGCTATTTTGTAGAGTTCATTGGCTATGACTTCATGAACCTCTACTTCCTCTCCAATCATGATGCTATGAATCATGATTGCCCGATCCACAGTAACTTCAGATCGGTTGCTTGTAGGGATGATGGATCTTTGGATGAACTCCAGCCATCCTCTAGCTACAGGCTTGAGGTCCAGTCTTCTTAGTTGGACTGGTTTGCCTTTGGAGTCTACTCTCCATTGGGCGCCTTCCACACAAATGTCCATTAGGACTTGGTCCAACCTTTGATTGAAGTTGACCCTCCTTGTGTAGGGGCGTTCATCACCTTGCATCATGGGTAGATGAAACGCCAACCTCACATTTTCCGGACTGAAATCTAAGTATTTCCCCCGAACCATTGTGAGATAGTTCTTTGGATTCGGGTTCATACTTTGATCATGGTTCCTAGTGATCCATGCATTAGCATAGAACTCTTGAACCATCAATAATCCGACTTGTTGCATGGGGTTGGTTATGACTTCCCACCCTCTTCTTTGGATCTCATGTCGGATTTCCGGATACTCATTCTTTTTGAGCTTGAAGGGGACCTCAGGGATCACCCTCTTCTTTGCCACAACATCATAGAAGTGGTCTTGGTGGCTCTTGGAGATGAATCTCTCCTTTTCCCATGATTCGGAAGTGGAAGCTTTTACCTTCCCTTTTCCTTTTCTTGAGGAAACTCCGGTCTTGGGTGCCATTGATGGTGAAAAAAATAAAAAGCTAGGCTTTTTACCACACCAAACTTAAAATTTGCTCGTCCTCGAGCAAAAAGAAAAGAAGAGTAGAAGAAGAAAAAGAAGAAAATGTGAGTAGAGAGGGAGAAGGGGGGTTCGGCTATGTAGAGAAGAAGGGGTTATGTTGTGTGAAAATGAAGAAGAAAAGGGAGGTATTTATAGGGAGGGGGGAGGGTTAGGTTTCGGCCATTTTGGGTGGGAATGGGTGGTAAATTGAATTTGAATGTAATGGGGGTAGGTGGGGTTTATGGGGAAGAGGAGGTTGATGTGAATGGTGCATGGGGTAATTGGGAAGAGAAATTGATGTGAATGGTGAAGGTTTTTGGGAAGGGTGACATTGAGAATGAGATTTGGATTAGGAGAGTGTGAATAGGATTAAAAGAAAAGGTAGGTGGGGATCCTGTGGGGTCCACAGGTCCTGAGGTGGGGATCCTGTGGGGTGTAAATTGCCTTCATGCACCATTCTGGCGTTCAAACGCCCATTGGTGCATGTTCTGGGCGTTAAACGCCCATGTGATGCATGTTTCTGGCGTTGAACGCCAGTTTCATGCTTGTTTCTGGCGTTCAGCGCCAGATTGTCCTCTGTGTGCACATCCTGGCGTTAAACGCCAGGTTGTTGCTTGTTTCTGGCGTTCAGCGCCAGAATGGTGCTCTGTTCTGGCGTTGAACGCCGGCCAGATGCACCTTCTGGGCGTTGAACGCCAGCCCGTGCGTCCTCCAGGGTGAAAATTTTTTTTCTTCTGTTTTTGACTCTGTTTTTAATTTTTTTGATTTTTTCGTGACTCCTCATGATCATGTACCTAATTAAACACAAAAATAACAAAGAAACAAAATAAAATAAAATTAGATAAATAAAATTGGGTTGCCTCCCAACAAGTGCTTCTTTAATGTCAATAGCTTGACAGTGGCTCTCATGGAGCCACAAGATGATCAGGTCAATTTAGTGTGTTGTCTCCACACCAAACTTAGAGTTTGGATATGGAATTTGAACACCAAACTTAGAGTTTGGTTGTGGCCTCACAACACCAAACTTAGAGTTTGACTGTGTGGGCTCTTCTTGACTCTGAACTGAGAGAAGCTCTTCATGCTTACTCTCCTTTGTCACAGAGGGATGGCCATGTGCCTTAAACACAAGGTAGTCCCCATTCAATTGGAGGACTAACTCACCTCTGTTGACATCTATCACAGCTTCTGCTGTGGCTAGGAAAGGTCTTCCTAGGATGATGGATTCATCATCTTCCTTCCTAGTGTCTAGGATTATGAAATCAGCAGGGATGTAAAGGCCTTCAACTTTTACTAGCACGTCCTCTACTATTCCATAAGCTTGTCTCACTGACTTGTCTGCCAATTGTAATGAGAACAAGGCAGGTTGTACCTCAATGATTCCCAGCTTCTCCATTACAGAGAATGGCATAAGATTTATCCCTGACCCAAGGTCACATAGAGCTTTTTCAAAGCTCATGGTGCCAATGGTGCAAGGTATTAAGAACTTGCCAGGATCTTGTTTCTTTTGAGGTAGAGTTTTCTGAATCCAAGTATCTAGTTCACTAATGAGTAAGGGAGGTTCACCTTCCCAAGTCTCATTACCAAACAGCTTGGCATTCAGCTTCATGATAGCTCCTAAGTATTGAGCAACTTGCTCTTCAGTCACATCTTCATCCTCTTCAGAGGATGAGTATTCTTCAGAGCTCATGAATGGCAGAAGGAGATTTAATGGAATCTCTATGGTCTCTGGATGAGCCTCAGATTCCTCAGGATCCTTAATAGGAAACTCCTTCTTGCTTGAAGGACATCCCAGGAGGTCTTCCTCACTAGGATTTTCGTCCTTCTCCTCCTGAGTGTATTCGGCCACTTTGATTAAATCAATGGCCTTGCATTCTCCTTTTGGATTTTCTTCTGTATTGCTTGGGAGAACACTGGGAGGAGTTTCAATGACTTTCTTACTCAGCTGGCCCACTTGTGCTTCCAGATTTCTGATGGAAGATCTGGTTTCATTCATGAAACTGAAAGTGGCCTTTGACAGATCAGAGACAATATTAGCTAAATTAGAATTATTTTGTTCAGAATTCTCTGTCTGTTGCTGAGAAGATGATGGATATGGCTTACTATTATTCAGCCTATTGCGTCCACCATTGTTAAAACCTTGTTGAGGTTTTTGTTGATCCTTCCAGGAGAAATTTGGATGATTTCTCCATGATGGGTTATAGGTATTTCCATATGGTTCACCCAGATAATTAACCTCTGCCATGGCAGGGTTCTCAGGATCATAAGCTTCTTCAGAAGCTACCTCTCTAGTACTGTTGGATGCATGTTGCAATCCATTCAGATTTTGAGAGATTATGTTGACCTGTTGAGTCAACACTTTGTTCTGAGCCAGTATGGCATTCAGAGCATCAATTTCAAGAACTCCCTTCTCCTCTCAGAGGTATACATGAACTGGTTGTTTGCAACCATGTCAATGAGTTCTTGAGCCTCTTCAGGCGTTTTCTTCAGGTGAATAGATCCACCTGCAGAATGGTCCAGTGACATTTTCGAAAATTCAGAGAGACCATAATAGAATATATCTAATAGGGTCCATTCTGAAAACATGTCAGATGGACATCTCTTGGTCAGCTGCTTGTATCTTTCCCAAGCTTCATAGAGGGATTCACCATCTTTTTGTTTGAAAGTTTGAACATCCACTCTCAGCTTGCTCAGCTTTTGAGGAGGAAAGAATTTATCTAAGAAGGCAGTGACCAGCTTATCCCAGGAGTCCAGGCTATCCTTAGGTTGTGAATCCAACCATATTCTAGCTCTGTCTCTTACAGCAAAAGGGAAAAGCATGAGTCTGTAGACTTCAGGATCAACTCCATTCGTCTTTACAGTATCACAGACTTGCAAGAATTCAGTTAAGAACTGATAAGGATCTTCAGATGGAAGTCCATAAAACTTGCAGTTTTGTTGCATCAAAGCAACTAGTTGAGGCTTAAGCTCAAAGTTATTGGCTCCAATGGCAGGAATGGAGATGCTTCTTCCATCAAATTTGGATGTTGGCTTTGTGAAGTCACCAAGCATTCTCCTTGCATTATTATTATTATTATTTTCGGCCATCTCCTTCTCTTGTTCGAAAATTTCTGAAAGGTTGCTTCTGGATTGTTGTAATTTAGCTTCTCTTAATTTTCTCTTCAGAGTCCTTTCAGGTTCTGGATCAACTTCAACAAGAGTGCCCTTTTCCTTGTTCCTGCTCATAAGAAAGAGAAGAAAACAAGAAAAGAAAAAGGAATCCTCTATGTCACAGTATAGAGATTCCCTCAGGTTAGTAGAAGAAGAAAGAGGTAGAAGAATGAAGAAGGATGAAGAAGAATTCGGATGAAGAGAGGTGAAGAGAAGTGTTAGTAGTTAAATAATTAAATAGAATAAGAGAAGAGAAAGAAATTTTCGAAAATAATTTTGAAAAAATGGTTAGTGATTTTCGAAAATTAAAGATGAGATGAGATTAAAATTAGAATTTAAAACAATTAAAAAGAATTTTTGAAAAAGAGGGGGAGAATTTTCGAAAATTTAGAGAGGGAAAAGTAGTTAGGTGGTTTTGAAAAAGATAAGAAACAAACAAGGAGTTAGTTAGTTGATTGAAAAAGATTTGAAATCAAATTTTGAAAAAGATAAGAAGATAGGAGGTTAGATAAGATATTTTGAAATCAAATTTTGAAAAAGATAAAATTTTTGAAAAAGATAAGATAAAAGATAAAAAGATATATTTGAAAAAGATATTTGAAAAAAAAGATTTAATTTTTAAAAATTACTTAACTAACAAGAAACTACAAGATAAGATTCTAGAATTTAAAGATTGAACCTTTCTTAACAAGAAAGTAACAAACTTCAAATTTTTGAACCAATCACATTAATTGTTAGCTAATTTTCGAAAATTTGATAAAAAGATAAGAAAAAGATTTTGAAAATATTTTGAAAAATATTTTTGAAATTTTCGAAAATGCTAAAAAAAATGAAAAAGATATGATTTTTGAAAAAGATTTTGAAAAGATAAGATTTTTAAAATTGAAATTTTGACTTGACTTGTAAGAAACAACTAATTTTTAAAAATTTTTGACCAAGTCAACCCAAAATTTCGAAATTTTAGAGGAAAATAAGGAAAAGATATTTTTGATTTTTAAATATTGAATGAAAAACACAAAAATGACCCAAAACATGAAAATTTTGGATCAAGACACAAGATGCATGCAAGAATGCTATGAATGTCAAGATGAACACCAAGAACACTATGAAGATCATGATGAACATCAAGAACATAATTTTGAAAAATTTTTGATGCAAAGAAAACATGCAAGACACCAAACTTAGAAATCTTTAATGCATGAAAATTATGAATGCAAAAATGCACATGAAAAACAACAAAAGACACAAAACAAGAAATCATCAAGATCAAACAAGAGGACTTGTCAAGAACAACTTGAAGATCATGAAGAACACTATGAATGCATGAATTTTCGAAAACAATGCAAGAAAAATTTTAAAAGCATGCAATTGACACCAAACTTAAAAATTAACACAAAACTCAAACAAGAAACACAAAATATTTTTGATTTTTATGATTTTCTAATTTTTTTGTATTTTTATAAATTTTTTTTCGAAAAACATTTTTGGAAAACGAAAAAGAAAAATTTTTGAAAAAGATTTTTGAAAAGAAAATTACCTAATCTGAGCAACAAGATGAACCGTCAGTTGTCCATACTCGAACAATCCCCGGCAACGGCGCCAAAAACTTGGTGGACGAAATTGTGATTCCCTTTTTCTTGTAATTGGATTTATAAAAGATGTATACTCTGAGGGCATTGTTTATTTTCTTCACAATCTCGTTCAACTAACCAGCAAGTGTACTGGGTCGTCCAAGTAATAACCTTACGTGAGTAAGGGTCGAATCCACAGAGATTGTTGGTATGAAGCAAGCTATGGTCACCTTGTAAATCTCAGTCAGGCAAATTAAACATTATTTATGGGTTTGAGGATAGGAATAATAAAAAGAAATAAATAATAAAAGGGATAGAACACTTATGCAGATTCATTGGTGGGAATTTCAGATAAGCGGATGGAGATGCTGTAGAGCTCTTGGACGCCTGCTCTCCTACTTCTTCTACTCAATCCTTCTTACTCCTTTCCATGGCAAGCTTTGTATAGGGGTTCACCATCAGCTGTGGCTACTTTCATTCCTCACGGGGAAATAACCTGTGCGGCTGTCACTCGCACAGCTAACCAGTCTGGAGGCATCACCCATGGCTGATGGCTACATCCCATCCTCGCAGTGAAAACTATGCTAACGCACTCTGTCACAGTACGGCTAATCACCGGTTGGTTCCCGCTCCTACTGGAATAGAATCCCTCTTTTGCGTCTGTCACCAACGCCCAGCAGGTTAAAGTTTGAAGCACGTCACGGTCATTCATGATCGGAATCCTACTCGGAACACCACAGACAAGGTTGGACTTTCCGGACTCCCAGGATCCTACTCAGAACACCACAGACAAGGTTGGACTTTCCGGATCCAGATGAATGCCGCCAACTATCTAACTTATACCACGAAGATTCTGTTGGGGAATCTAAGAGATACGCATTCAAGCTCTGTTGCATGTAGAACGTAAGTGGTTGTCAATCACTCGCGTTCATAAGTGAGAATAATAATGAGGGTAATTGAACTCATTACATTCATCATGTTCTTGGGTACGAATGAATATCTTGGAATAAGAATAAGAGAGAATTGAATAAAAGAAGATAGAATTTCATTAATACTTGAGGTACAGCAGAGCTCCACACCCTTAATCTATGGTGTGCAGAAACTCCACCGCTGAAAATACATAAGCAAAAGGTTCAGGCATGGCCGAATGGCCAGCCCTCTCCATGATCAAGTGACCGAATAATGAAAGACTTAAAGTGGTCAAAAGATGTCTAATACAATAGATAAATGTCCTATATATACTAGACTAGCTTCTAGGGTTTACATGAGTAAGTAATTGATGCATAAATCCACTTCCGGGGCCCACTTGGTGTGTGCTTGGGCTGAGCTTGATGAATTCACGTGTAGAGGCATTTCTTGGCGTCAAACTTCAGGTTATGACGTGTTTTGGGCGTTCAACTCCGGATCATGACGTTTTTCTGGCGTTTTACTCCAGACAGCAGCGTGTACTTGGCGTTCAACGCCAAGTTACGTCGTCATTCTTCGAATAAAGTATGGACTATTATATATTGCTGGAAAGCTCTGGATGTCTACTTTCCAACGCCGTTGAGAGCGCGCCAATTGGAGTTCTGTAGCTCCAGAAAATCCATTTCGAGTGCAGGGAGGTCAGAATCCAACAGCATCAGCAGTCCTTTTGTTAGCCTTCTTCAGAGTTTTGCTCAAATCCCTCAATTTCAGTCAGAATTTACCTGAAATCACAGAAAAACACACAAACTCATAGTAAAGTCCAGAAATGTGAATTTTAACACAAAAACTAATGAAAACATCCCTAAAAGTAGCTCAAACTTACTAAAAACTATATGAAAACAATGCCAAAAAGCGTATAAATTATCCGCTCATCAGCTGCCTAAAGTTGTTATTGTTATTCCACTTCTGATTTTCATTGTTATCTCTGCCTCCTCTGTTATAATTGTCCCTCCAACCCTGGTTAGAATTGTCTCTCTAGCCTTGGTTAGAGTTATCCTGCCATCCTTGGTTATAGCTGCCACCTTGATTGTACCCTTGATTGGAGCGGTCATGAAAGTTATGAGTGGTTGCTATAGTGTTGTCTTCTGGTTGGAGCTGCGCACACTCATCGATATAGTGACTGTAATCTGCACAGATTCCACACACTCTTTGTGGAACTAACTGCTGGCTGTGCTGTGGTGGAGAAGGCTGAACTTGCTGAGGTTGGTGTTGATTCAGTTGCATCTACTTCAGCAAGTTAGTCATTTCACATAAGCTCTGAGCTATAGCAGCATTCTCTTTACTAGTGGATACCTCCTCAACAACTTTTAACCGACTTTGTCTCTGCCTATGATTCCTAGTAGAGTCAGCTAAGTCTCTGATCAATTGCCATGCTTCGTCCGTA